>NC_135410.1:4656999-4956999 GCF_051989625.1 Stigmatopora argus
TTACTAAGTAGTTGACTCAGTGAGTGACTAAGTGAAGGACTGAGTGAATGACTGAGTGAGTGACTGAGTGAATGAGCAAGTGAGTGAGTGAGTGAGCAAGCGAGTGAGCGAGCAAGTGAGCGAGTGACCGAGCGAGAGAGCGAGAGAGCGAGAGAGCGAGAGAGTGAGAGAGCGAGAGAGCGAGTGAAAGACTGAATGATTGAATGAGTGAATGAGCGAGTGAATGAGTGAGGGAGCTCTTGAACAAATGAGTGAGCAAGCAGGTGAGTGAATAAGAGACTGAGTGAGTTACTGAGTAGGTGACTCAGTGAGTGACTAAGTGAAGGACTGAGTGAATGACTGAGTGAGTGACTGAGTGACTGAGCGAGTGAGTCAGTGAGTCAGTGAGTGAGTGAGTGAGCGAGTGAGCAAGAGAGTGAGCGAGAGAGCGAGAGAGCGAGAGAGCGAGTGAAAGAGTGACTGAGTGAACGAGTGAGCGAGCGAACGAGTGTGTGAGTGAGTGAGTGACTCAGTGAGTGAGTGAGTGAGTTTTAGAGTGAGTAAGTGAGAGAGTGAGCGAGCGAGAGAGCGAGAGAGCAAGAGAGTGAGAGAGCGAGAGAGCGAGTGAAAGACTGAATTATTGAATGAGTGAATGAGCGAGTGAATGAGTGAGGGAGCTCTTGAATGAATGAGTGAGCGAGCTCTTGAACGAATGAGTGAGCAAGCAGGTGAGTGAATAAGAGAGTGAGTGACTGAGCGAGGAGTGACTGAGTGATTGAGCGAGTGAGTGAGTGAGTGAGTGAGCAAGTGAGCAAGTGAGCAAGCGAGTGAGCGAGAGAGCGAGTGAAAGAGTGACTGAGTGAGCGAGTGAGCGAGCGAACGAGTGTGTGACTCAGTGAGTGAGTGAGTGAGTTTTAGAGTGAGTAAGTGAGAGAGCAAGCGAGCGTGAGTGAGTGAGTGAGTGAGTGAGCGAGAGAGCTAGTGAGTGAGTTTTAGAGTGGGTGAGTGAGAGCGAGAGCGAGCGTGATTGAGTGAGTTATTTAGTAAGTGAGTGTTGGAATAATGTTTAATACCCTTAAATCATTATTAGTAATATTTAATTAAAATTGGAAGACATCTTTCACATATCTGGTTACAACTTGCAAGGAGCCACACTCATAACGCGCCTTCGTTCCTGAGCATTTCTGACGTGCAGTCTCCTCTTCTCTGTATTTAGTCGCACATAACTGAAAACATTTCATTGTAATTTGATTCAAAACAATTGCCATTATTAGATTGAAACCAAAACACCTGCGTAAGAATTTGCAGTATAAGCATGATATTTTCTTTATACGGTAAACTGCCGGCGTCCCAGACAAAACAATTTATGAGTCCTTCGTAGATCATTGCGAACTTGCATCTGGGTGTCTGGGTTGTGAGGTCTATCTCCCAGTAACAGTCCTTGGAGGGTGAGGTGTTATGTCAACAAGCTGGAGCCAGCAGGGTGACCTCGAGTTTGTCCCAGTCTCAAATTAAAGACACTCTTATACAAAAGTAATTAAACTGCATACATCTATAATATCATCATAGCCTTATTACTTATTAAAATGCTTGCAAAACATATAGAAACATCCCATAATAAATCCAACATTTTTCCCCTTTTTATTATATGTTTGTTTTTCATTTTATTGCAAATCCAAGAAGAGAGGGATATCTCTGTTGGCTGCTTTAATTTTACCCGCTTAGGCCCTACTCGTTCGGCTGGTCTGAAAAGCAAAAAAACAAAATCATTTTCGCCCAATTCATTCTCGGAATTACCATGCTCCTGGAATTCACTGCTCCCCTCAGTACGTTTCATCAGAAGAGGATATAATTCATGCAATTTAGAATTTGTAGGGGCAATCGCAGTGGTTATAAGTCGGCTTATCAAGGATCTTAAGCAGGGAATAACACAACACCCACATAATGTCAAAATCGTAGCAAAAATGGCTCCGGAAAAGGCCACAGATTAGGCCAAATCATTATTAGTACGAAGGCCTTATCCCACAAATCTGTCAAGCAGATAATTCTACTCCAGGATGCTTTTTCATCTTGTGGTTTAGGGTCTGCAGGCCATCGTTGGCCCTGGTGTGGGACCCAGTGGGGGACGTGTTGTTGAGTGCAACATTTTCAAACATTGCATACGCCCCCTGCTCCTTCAAGAAGCATTTCAACCGCTGCACTATCCTGGAATGCCAACAGACTAGTGGCTGCCAGTTGTTCCTTTATCGCCACAAATCCCTGTTCAGTATAATTTCCAAGGTTTTGGACATTGTAATGCAGGTAATTTATCACATTTTTGTTTTGGGGTACTTAAAAGAAAAATAGACTCCCAACCTGCTGCGACCTGATTAGCCAATTTATACTCATCTGGTACGCCCCGGGAATGCCAATCACATCAATGTATGTTGGATCTCCCTCTCTCCATACCGATTGACGCCGTCGGGAGGGACCCACCATCATACTGGATTTCAGCCAATTGTATCTCCTCCACTGTAGATGGAAAAACAGACACTGGTAAAAGCAGTGACCCCAAGGCACAAAGTCCTGCCGCGTTTCTGCAGGAGTCGTATAATTTATTTCCACCCCACCACCATCATAGGTCAGAACGTGGTATCAGGGTGTAGTCGGTTTTTAGGATGTGGGCACACCACGTCTAATTTATTGCCTCCAGCTTCAGACCATGCCCTGTAAGGTTTAAGCAGGTAAAATGATCAAACACAACATGTGTTAAAAAGTTAGCTTTGTCCTTTGCTCTGGGAACAGGGTATACATTATTTCAATTCTCACACTTTGGCTTACATCTTCTCCTTTACACAATCAGGGGTAATTTGCGCGGGTACTACTCTTAAGAGAGGTTGGCCCCATACATGTTATACAGATTTGATTTATTATAGCTGCATTTTCCATCAACAATAGGGGTAATTTGCGCGGGTACTACTCTTAAGAGAGGTTGCCCCCATACATGTTATACAGGTTTGATTTATTATAGCTGCATTTTCCATCAACAATAACCAATTATTTCTTACCACCTCCCGTTTGGGAACTCCATCTCTGACAATTTTCTTACCGTCTCCATAGACATGGTCATTGATGTTGAGACACAAATGTAGATTTTTGTAAAAAGGGTCTTCTCCACCTGCCCATGGACTTAGGGAAAACGTCAGACAAGGATCCACAAGTTAATTTGTCAGTCTGAATAATGATTTGTAATGCCCCCACCGTATGGGTTAAATTGATCAAAGACCTGATGGTTTTTTGTGTGTCATCCAAGCTTGCCAATCTAGACCAGTTTCTGCAACAAGGTTTCCCCAATCTGTTTTAGGACTGTTATGTACCACACATATTCTCTATAAAATCCATCTGATCCTTTGAAATGGATATGTAGCTTTTGTAGCTTGACATAAGGGGGAATTGCCTGTGTTTTGGCCATATATCTGCATATAGATTGAATCTATAACCTCCCCCTCTTTGAGGCATGAAATCCCCCATGACTCAAAATGGCAGCCCTCCTAGATTAGTCTTTTGTTTTTGTTTAGTCCCCCAGGTTCCCAAATTTCCTATTGCGGGAAAAAAAATAAACATTTGGCGAAATGCTTCTTTTTGTTTCTGTCCTACTCTGCCACCGCCGTCCTCGAAAGGCTTATCAGCGATTTCAGAAATCTTCCACCTTGATATTAGAATATTGATATATCTTGGTGGCTAGCCAATTAAAACACAAAAGACAGACATTCATCCACGCTCGCACTCATAATCAAGGAATTTAGAGTGCTCTCCTAATCATCCATAATTTTGGTTTGTTGGAGTAAAACTGGAGTACCCGGAAAAAACCTACGAATTTTTTTTTGAGGACACCCGGAATACTCCACACTCCGGAAGGTCTGGATCCACCCCACATTAGTAGATCCTTGAACCGCAAGGTTGATGCCTGAAGAAACTAGGTGATTAATGTATTAGATTCACGTGCCACATACCTAAAAATAGAAAATTGTTCAATTGCCACCGCCCCTTACCCCAGTCAGTCAGCATGTGGACTGCCATGCGAGTGGCTGTGATTAACTATCTATTCACCAATAATGCAACAACGGAAAAGTTGTGACACATTGAAACACACACACACCCTTTAAGTATTTTAACCGTTTGTAAAAACTTTAAATCCATGTTCTGCATTAAGTTACACCCCCTTTCACTGTTGTCGAATTTTGCCCATTTTAGTCAACCCGTCTACTTAAAGCATTTCTCAAAGGTTGATATTTTATAATTTGGAGATGTTATTTTTTAAAAATAGACATTATTTCATCACTTGTTTCACACCATGAAAGGCCCCACCAGAATTTGTTGTAGATATTCCCCTTTATCTAAGCTTGTTATTGCCAATTGTTATTACCGTATCATTTAGGTGTATTAACCCCATAATTGCAATGCAGTAAGTTTTGGCTAAATTCTTAATTTGTATGCCCCTAAAGCAATAGACAGTAACGTCCCAATAGTCATCAATATGACCTATACCAAAGCATATTTTCCCCTTCAGGCCAAACAGGGAATGTCTTATGTGCACTTAAAAACACTCCATGTTTCTTCTAGGGAAACTATGCCTATCCTAAATTAATTATCTTATCTACCCCAGCCAGGTTCAATTTACCTAATAATTTGGACGAATGCCATGAATTTTCTCATGCCATTTTTGCATTGTTAATTTCATGTCTGATCTTTTTAACAACCAAATAACTCTTAATACCTAAGACATAATTTGCAAATCACCTCATACTATGTTTACTTAAGATAAGAGCTACTTCCAATAGCTCTCTGTTACCACAATAAAAATCTACAATAAATAAATTAGAGAAATCAACCTTTTACTAGGCATTTCCTTATTACAATTTTCAATGTTTAATAAAGGACCCACAAATTGTCACCAATATGCCATAATATTGTAAAAAAATCCATTCATTTTTCTTTAACCAGCCAATCTCCTATATAAAGTATTTTGAACAATTCAACCATTCAAAAACAGTATTAATATCCTTTATCCTTCAAAAACTAGCTCTCTTTAATTAAGAGCCCCTTGAAATCCACAAATTCGTCAAAAAATGGCTATCTTGCTCTATTCCCAATTCCAAAGCCTTTACCAATTCAATCTTTGCTAAACAGATGTTCTATCACCTCGAAAGACATTCCTGATTAACTCCAAAAAATAAATGCGAAGGTCATTGCGGAAACCCAGCTTCTTTTATTTTGAAATGTTTAATGGAAGCGCGCTCTTAACCGCTAACTGTGACCTTCACCAATGCTGCAAGCAGCATTCTTATCTCTGTTGACATTCCTAAGCGACCTCTTTTTCTTTCCGCGCACAATGCTTCGCCTCCTGTGCACAATTACTTTTTAGAGAAGACTAAATTAATTCCTCTCCCGATATCCAACTATATCACAATATTTTGCCAAGACCCCAGAATCACAATATGCTGCAAGCATAACTATATCATAGCAAAACCCATTTCTGCCCTCAAGTTTGCTTCAGCACCCCCAAGGCCAATTATTGTAATGTCTTCACGGAAGGGGTCCAAAAAAATTTAGTCGCTCGTGCGGTCCGCGTGCATACTGAATGCCTAACACCGTCAAATCCACCGCTACGTGGTCCACATGTTTCTTCGCATTCAAATCAGCAGCACAGACAGCCGCGCTCCCCCGCAGCCGACGCATTATTTGAACAGTTTAGAGTATGACAAAAAACGCAGGTTTGGCAACCCCGCTAAACATTTAATTGGTCGTTTTGTATTTCTTTTCGACTGTTAACCAAAACATTCCCGCGGACAGGATAAAACCAAGATAATCCGCAATAAGCCATTTCATTCCATTAAATTGACAGTACATTTAGGTACTATTAACAAAGTACGTCTAGCTTTTGGAAATAACCATTTTAATTGCCGTTTTAAAACTTTCAGCATCACACAAAAATTCCAATTGAATTCCATTCACAAAAAATGTGATCTCTGGTTTAACCAAATCAAATGCCAGTGTTTCCATTAAATTGAGCTAAACATCCTCATGTTTAAAATCCTCATTCATATCATTTTGAGCAGGCCTGTCTTGTTTTTAGAACAAAACAGCCCATCGCCTCGCTCCTATCAACCAGCCAAGGACCGCTATTTTTACAAAACAGCACGTTTTGCCTTTCCCCGCCTCGTCATCAAAAGCAATAATTTGTATCTGTGGAACAAGCCGTGTCGGTTGTATCTCCATTCATATAGTATACATATATATATATATATATATATATATATATATATATATATATATATATATATATATATATATATATATATATATATATATATATATATATATATATATATATTACTTTCCATGCATTTAGTACGTACATTATCCCGTAGTATCAATATCTTATGCATATTAAGCTAGCAAAACCATATTTATTTTATCAATACGTTTAGATGTCTAATTCCAAAAGCGCTCTGATTTTCAACAAATTTCCAATCTTTACACGGCAGACGCATCTTTGTAGCGTTGTCAAAGGCCGCTTTAATGTTTGAAACACCCATTTTGGAGTGGATTCGTGTGTAACCTCGTAGTACCTTTTTTTCTTTTTCCTCCTGTTTCTCCTTAGGCTTTAACAACTACGCACACAACCACAACAACGTCGACTACCACATTTTATAGACCACACCCGTGTCTACCCGCCAGTGACTAGTATTCACAGGGTTTTAAAAATCGCCATCCCCAGGACGCGAGCCTTATTTCTCAAAATAAGGCCATCGCGTGTGATGCCCTTCGCGCATTTGGAACCCGTCAACAATATGCAGACATCACACACGGACACACCAGAGATGCGGTCAGATGCCTTCCAGCTGGATAGTCGTCAACCGACCAGAATCCAGGCGCTGCTGAGAAATAATCCAGCCTGGAAAAGGGATTATCGCCATGCACGGTCACTCCAGATATTGAACCGCAGCGTCTGGATTCCTTATCGACACATATCTGGTTACAACTTGTAAGGAGCCACACTCATAACGCGCCTTCGTTCCTGAGCATTTCTGACGTGCAGTCTCCTCTTCTCTGTATTTAGTCGCACATAACTGAAAACATTTCAATGTAATCTGATTCAAAACAATTGCCATTTTTAGATTGAAACCAAAACACCTGCGTAAGAATTTGCAGTATAAGCATAATAATTTCTTTATAAGGTAAACTTCCGGCGTCCCAGACAAAACAATGTATGAGTCCTTCGTAGATCATTGCGAACTTGCATCTGGGTGTCTGGGTTGCGAGGTCTATCTCCCAGTCACAGTCCTTGGAGGGTGAGGTGTTATGTCAACAAGCTGGAGCCAGCTGGGTGACCTCGAGTTTGTCCCAGTCTCAAATTAAAGACACTCTTATACAAAAGTAATTAAAATGCATACATCTATAATATCATCATAGCCTTATTACTTATTAAAAATGCTTACAAAACATATAGAAACATCCCATAATACATCCAACAGTGGGTGACTGAGTGATTGAGTGAGTGAGTGAGTAAGTGAATTAATGAGTGAGTGAGTGTGTGAGTGAATTAGTGAGTGAGTGAGTTAGTGAGTGAGTAAGAGACTCGTTGAGTGAGTAGGAGAGAGTGAATGAGTGATTGAGTGAGTGAGTGAGTGAGTGAGCGAGCGAGCGAGCGAGCGAGTGAGTGAGTTAATGAGTGAGTGAGTGAGTGAGTGTGTGAGTGTGTGAATGAGTGAGTGAGTGAGTGAGCGAGTGAGAGAGCAAGTGAAAGAATAAGTGATTGAGTTAGTGAGCTAGCAAGCGAGTGAGTGAGTGAGTGAGTGAGTTTGTGAGAGAGCGAGTGAAAGAGTGAGTGATTGAGTGAGTGAGTGAGTGAATGAGCAAGCGAGTGAGTGATTGAGTGTGTAAGTGGAGAAGTCAGTGAATGAATGACTGAGTGATTTAGTGAGTAAGGAGTGACTGAGTGAAGAGTGACTGAGTGACTGAGCGAGTGAGTGAGTGAGGGAGCGAGTGAGCGAGAGAGCGAGTGAGTGAGTGATTCAGTGAGTGATTGATTGAGTGAGTGACTAAGAGGCCAAGTGAGTGCGTGATTGAGTGAATGAGTGAATGTGTGAGTGAGTGAGTGAGTTAGTAAGTTAGTGAGTGACTAAGTGAGAGTGAGTTAGTGAGTGACTAAGTGAGAGTAGGTCAGCGAGTAAGTGAGTGACTCAGTGAGTGAGTGAGTGAGTGAGCAAGTGAGTGAGTGAGTGAGTGAGTGAGTGAATGAGCAAGCAAGTGAGTGATTGAGTGTGTAAGTGTAGAAGTCAGTGAATGAATAACTGAGTGATTTAGTGAGTAAATGAGTAAGTGACTGCATGAGTGACTGAGTGAGTGACTGAGTGAATGACTAAGTGAGTGACTGAGTGAGTGACTGAGTAGGTGACTTAGTGAGTGACTAAGTGAAGGAAGGAGTGAATGAGCAAGCGAGTGAGTGAGTGAGCAAGCAAGTGAGCGAGTGAGCGAGTGAGTGAGTGAGTGAGTGAGCGAGCGAGAAAAAGAGTGAAAAACTAAGTGATTGAGTGATTGAGTGAGTGAGTGAGTGAGTGAGCAAGTGAGTGGTCAAGTGATTGAGTGAGTGAGTTAATGAGTGAGCGAGTGATTGTGTGAGTGAATGAGTGAGTGAGTGAGCAAATGAGTGAGTGAGTGAATGAGCAAGCAAGTGAGTGATTGAGTGTGTAAGTGAAGAAGTCAGTGAATGAATAACTGAGTGATTGAGTGTGTAAGTGAAGAAGTCAGTGAATGAATAACTGAGTGATCTAGTGAGTAAATGAGTAAGTGACTGCATGAGTGACTGAGTGAGTGATTGAGTGAGCGACTGAGCGAGCGAGCGAGAGAGCGAGAGAAAGAGTGAGTGAGTGATTGAGTGAGTGAGTGAATAAGCAAGCGAGTGAGTGATTGAGTGTGTAAGTGAAGAAGTCAGTGAATGAATTACTGAGGTATTTAGTGAGTAAATGAGTGAGTGACTGCATGAGTGACTGAGTGAGTGACTGAGTGACTGAGTGACTGAGTGAGGAGTGACTGAGTGAAGAGTGACTGAGTGACTGAGCGAGCGAGCGAATGAGTGAGTGAGTGAGTCAGTGAGTGAGTTAGTGAGTGAGTAAGAGAGTAAGAGACTCAGTGAGTGAGTAAGAGAGAGAATGAGTGAGTTAATGAGTGAGCGAGTGAGTGTGTGTGTGAGTGAGTGAGCGAGCGAGCGAGAGAGCAAGTGAAAGAGTGAGTGAGTGAATGAGCAAGTGAGTGAGTGACTGAGTGAGTGACTGAGTGAGGAGTGACTGAGTGAAGAGTGACTGAGTGACTGAGTTAGTGAGTGAGTGAACGAGCGAGTGAGAGAGCGAGAGAGCGAGTGAGTGATTGAGTGAGTGAGTGACTCAGTGAGTGAGTGAGTGAGTTTTAGAGTGAGTAAGTGAGAGAACGAGCGTGAGTGAGTGATTGAGTGAGCGAGAGAGCGAGTGAGTCAGTGATTAAGTGACTCAGTGAGTGAGTTTTGGAGTGAGTGAGTGAGTGAGTGAGTTAATGAGTGAGCGAGTGAGTGTGTGAGTGAATGATTGAGTGAGTGAGCGAGTGAGAGAGGGAGAGAAAGAGTGAGTGAGTGAGTGAGCAAGCAAGTGAGTTAATGAGTGAGCGAGTGAGTGTGTGAGTGAATGATTGAGTGAGTGAGCGAGTGAGAGAGGGAGAGAAAGAGTGAGTGAGTGATTGAATGAGTGAGTGAGTGAATGAGCAAGCGAGTGAGTGATTGAGTGTGGAAGTCAGTAAATGAAAGACTGAGTGATTTAGTGAGTAAATGAGTGAGTGACTGCATGAGACTGAGCGAATGACTGAGTGACTGAGTGTGGATTGACTGAGTGAAGAGTGACTGAGTGAGGAGTGACTGAGTGAGGAGTGACTGAGTGACTGAGTGACTGAGTGACTGAGTGATTGAGTGAGTGAGTGAGCGAGCGAGCGAGTGAGTGAGTGAGTGAGTCAGTGAGTGAGTTAGTGAGTGAGTAAGAGACTCAGTGAGTGAGTAGGAGAGAGAATGAGTGAGTTAATGAGTGAGCGAGTGAGTTTGTGAGTGAATGAGTGAGTGAGTGAGCGAGCGAGTGTGTGAGTGAGTTAGTGAGTGAGTGAGTGAGTGAGTGAGTGAGTGAGTGAGTGAGTGAGTGAATGAGTGAGTGAGTGAGTGATTGAATGAGTGAGTTAATGAGTGAGTAAGTTAGTGACTGACTGACGAACTGACTGACTGAGGAAGTGAGTGAATGAGTGAATGAGTGAATGAGTGAGTGAGTGAATAAGTGAGCGAACTCTTGAACGAAGGGGCTGAAAAGCATGTTTTGGCCGAGTATGATAATTTTCATTAAAACTTAATTTCTGTCACTTGAAATGATGCCAAATGAATAACTTACTTGAATTGGACCATTTTACACTATGTCCATTGTAGATTTGTGTGTCTGACAGTTCGTTTGGTTGCAGGGGACATATTGAGTTTTTATGGCCGAAATGTGCTTTTCAGGTAATGAAAAGAACGTTTTGGCGCGGTATGATAGTTTTCATTTAAACTTAATTTCTATAACTTGGAATGATGCCAAATGAATAACATACTTGAATTGGACCATTTTACACTATTTCATTGTAGATTTGTGTCTCTGACAGTTTGTTTGGTTGCAGCAGACATATTTAGTTTTTATGGATTTAATGTGCTTTTCAGGGGCTGAAAAGCACGTTTTGGCCGAGTATGATAATTTTCATTAAAACTTAATTTCTATCCCTTGGAATGATGCCAAATGAATAACTTACTTGAATTGGACCTTTTTACACTATGTCCATTGTAGATTTTTGTCTCTGAGTGTTCGTTTGGTTGCAGCAGACATATTTAGTTTTTATGGCCTTAATGTGCTTTTCAGGGGCTGAAAAGCACGTTTTGGCCGAGTATGATAATTTTCATTAAAACTTAATTTCTATCACTTGGAATGATGCCAAATGAAAAACTTACTTGAATTGGACGATTATACACTATGTCCATTGTATATTTGTGTCTCTGACAGTTCGTTTGGTTGCAGGGGACATATTCAGTTTTTATTGCCAAAGTGTGCTTTTCATGGGCTGAAAAGAACGTTTTGGCGTGGTATGATAGTTTTCATTTAAACTTAATTTCTATAACTTGGAATGATGCCAAATGAATAACTTACTTGAATTGGACCATTTTACACTATTTCCATTGTAGATTTGTGTCTCTGACAGTTCGTTTGGTTGCAGCAGACATATTCAGTTTTTATGGCCTTAATGTGCTTTTCAGGGGCTGAAAAGCACGTTTTGGCCGAGTATGATAGTTTTCATTAAAACTTAATTTTTATAAATTGGAATGATGCCAAATGAATAACTTACTTGAATTGGACCATTTTACACTATGTCCATTGTAGATTTGTGTCTCTGAGTGTTCGTTTGGTTGTAGGGGACATATTCAGTTTTTATGGCCGAAATGTGCTTTTCAGGTGTTGAAAAGCACATTTTGGCCGAGTATGATAATTTTCATTAAAACTTGATTTCTATCACTTCGAATGATGCCAAATGAAAAACTTACTTGAATTGGACGATTATACACTATGTCCATTGTAGATTTGTGTCTCTGACAGTTCGTTTGGTTGCAGGGGACATATTCAGTTTTTAATGCCAAAGTGTGCTTTTCATGGGCTGAAAAGCACGTTTCGGCCAAGTATGATAATTTTCATTAAAACTTAATTTCTATAACTTGGAATGATGCTAAATCTTGAATTGGACCATTTTACACTATGTCCATTTGTAGATTTGTTTCTGACAGTTCGTTTGGTTGAAGGGGACATATTTAGTTTTTATGGCCGAAATGTGCTTTTCAGGTGTTGAAAGCACGTTTTGACCGAGTATGATAGTTTTCATTTAAACTTAATTTCTATAACTTGGAATGATGCCAAATGAATAACTTACTTGAATTGGACCATTTTACACTATGTCCATTGTAGATTTGTGTCTCTAAAAGTTTGTTTGGTTGCAGGGGACATATTCAGTTTTTATGGCCAAAATGTGCTTTTTAGGGGCTGAAAAGCACGTTTAGGCCGAGTATGATAATTTTCATTAAAACTTAATTTCTAACACTTGGAATGATGCCAAATGAAAAACTTACTTGAATTGGACGATTATACACTATGTCCATTGTATATTTGTGTCTCTGACAGTTCGTTTGGTTGCAGGGGACATATTCAGTTTTTAATGCCAAAGTGTGCTTTTCATGGGCTGAAAAGCACGTTTCGGCCGAGTATGATAATTTTCATTTAAACTTAATTTTTATAACTTGGAATGATGCCAAATGAATAACTTACTTGAATTGGACCATTTTACACTATTTCTTTGTAGATTTGTGTCTCTGACAGTTCGTTTGGTTGCAGCAGACATATTCAGTTTTTATGGCCTTAATGTGCTTTTCAGGGGCTGAAAAGCACATTTTGGCCGAGTATGATAATTTTCATTAAAACTTAATTTCTATCACTTGGAATGATGCCAAATGAATAACTTACTTGAATTGGACCATTTTACACTAGGTCCATTGTAGATTTGTGTCTCTAAAAGTTTGTTTGGTTGCAGGGGACATATTCAGTTTTTATGGCCAAAATGTGCTTTTTAGGGGCTGAAAAGCACGTTTAGGCCGAGTATGATAATTTTCATTAAAACTTAATTTCTAACACTTGGAATGATGCCAAATGAAAAACTTACTTGAATTGGACGATTATACACTATGTCCATTGTATATTTGTGTCTCTGACAGTTCGTTTGGTTGCAGGGGACATATTCAGTTTTTAATGCCAAAGTGTGCTTTTCATGGGCTGAAAAGCACGTTTCGGCCGAGTATGATAATTTTCCTTACAACTTAATTTTTATCACTTCGAATGATACCAAATGAATAACATACTTCAATTGGACCATTTTACACTATGTCCATTGTAGATTTGTGTCTCTGAGTGTTCGTTTGGTTGCAGCAGACATATTTAGTTTTTATGGCCTTAATGTGCTTTTCAGGGGCTGAAAAGCACGTTTTGGCCGAGTATGATAATTTTCATTAAAACCTAATTTCTATCACTTGGAATGATGCCAAATGAATAACTTACTTGAATTGGACCATTTTACACTATGTCCATTGTAGATTTGTGTCTCTGACAGTTCGTTTGGTTGCAGCAGACATATTTAGTTTTTATGGCCTTAATGTGCTTTTCTGGGGCTGAAAAGCACGTTTTTTGCCGAGTATGATAATTTTCATTAAAACTTAATTTCTATCACTTGGAATGATGCCAAATGAATAACTTACTTGAATTGGACCATTTTACACTATTTCATTGTAGATTTGTGTCTCTGACAGTTTGTTTGGTTGCAGCAGACATATTCAGTTTTTATGGCCTTAATGTGCTTTTCAGGGGCTGAAAAGCACGTTTTGGCCGAGTATGATAATTTTCATTAAAACCTAATTTCTATCACTTGGAATGATGCCAAATGAATAACTTACTTGAATTGGACCATTTTACACTATGTCCATTGTAGATTTGTGTCTCTGACAGTTCGTTTGGTTGCAGCAGACATATTTAGTTTTTATGGCCTTAATGTGCTTTTCTGGGGCTGAAAAGCACGTTTTTGCCGAGTATGATAATTTTCATTAAAACTTAATTTCTATCACTTGGAATGATGCCAAATGAATAACTTACTTGAATTGGACCATTTTACACTATTTCATTGTAGATTTGTGTCTCTGACAGTTTGTTTGGTTGCAGCAGACATATTCAGTTTTTATGGCCTTAATGTGCTTTTCAGGGGCTGAAAAGCACATTTTGGCCGAGTATGATAATTTTCATTAAAACTTAATTTCTATCACTTGGAATGATGCCAAATGAATAACTTACTTGAATTGGACCATTTTACACGATGTCCATTATAGATTTGTGTCTCTGAGTGTTCGTTTGGTTGCAGGGGACATATTCAGTTTTTATGGCCAAAATGTGCTTTTTAGGGTTTGAAAAGCACGTTTTGGCCGAGTATGATAATTTTCATTAAAACTTAATTTCTATCACTTGGAATGATGCCAAATGAAAAACTTACTTGAATTGGACGATTATACACTATGTCCATTGTATATTTGTGTCTCTGACAGTTCGTTTGGTTGCAGGGGACATATTCAGTTTTTATTGCCAAAGTGTGCTTTTCATGGGCTGAAAAGAACGTTTTGGCGCGGTATGATAGTTTTCATTTAAACTTAATTTCTATAACTTGGAATGATGCCAAATGAATAACTTACTTGAAATGGACCATTTTACACTATGTCCATTGTAGATTTGTGTCTCTGACAGTTCGTTTGGTTGCAGCAGACATATTCAGTTTTTATGGCCTTAATGTGCTTTTCAGGGGCTGAAAAGCACGTTTTGGCCGAGTATGATAATTTTCATTAAAACTTAATTTTTATCACTTCGAATGATGCCAAATGAATAACTTACTTAATTTGGACCATTTTACACTATGTCCATTGTAGATTTGTGTCTCTGACAGTTCGTTTGGTTGCAGGGGTCATATTCAGTTTTTATGGCCAAAATGTGCTTTTCAGGGGCTGAAAAGCACGTTTTGGCCGAGTATGATAGTTTTCATTAAAACTTAATTTCTATAACTTGGAATGATGCCAAATGAATAACTTACTTGAATTGGACCATTTTACACTATGTCCATCGTAGATTTGTGTCTCTGAGTGTTCGTTTGGTTGTAGGGGACATATTCAGTTTTTATGGCCGAAATGTGCTTTTCAGGTGTTGAAAAGCACGTTTTGGCCGAGTATGATAGTTTTCAATTAAACTTAATTTCTATAACTTGGAATGATGCCAAATGAATAACTTACTTGAATTGGATCATTTTACACTATTTCATTGTAGATTTGTGTCTCTGACAGTTCGTTTGGTTGCAGCAGACATATTCAGTTTTTATGGCCTTAATGTCTTTTCAGGGGCTGAAAAGCACATTTTGGCCGAGTATGATAATTTTCATTAAAACTTAATTTTTTATCACTTGGAATGATGCCAAATGAAAAACTTACTTGAATTGGACGATTATACACTATGTCCATTGTAGATTTGTGTCTCTGACAGTTCGTTTGGTTGCACGGGACATATTCAGTTTTTATGGCCAAAGTGTGCTTTTCAGGGGCTGAAAAGCACGTTTCGGCCGAGTATGATAATTTTCATTAAAACTTAATTTCTATAACTTGGAATGATGCTAAATGAATAACTTTACTTGAATTGGACCATTTTACACTATGTCCATTGTAGATTTGTTTCTAACAGTTCGTTTGGTTGCAGCAGACATATTCCGTTTTTATGGCCTTAATGTGCTTTTCAGGGGCTGAAAAGCACGTTTTGGCCGAGTATAATAGTTTTCATTAAAACTTAATTTTTATCACTTCGAATGATGCCAAATGAATAACTTACTTAATTTGGACCATTTTACACTATGTCCATTGTAGATTTGTGTCTCTGACAGTTCGTTTGGTTGCAGGGGACATATTCAGTTTTTATGGCCAAAATGTGCTTTTCAGGGGCTGAAAAGCACGTTTTGGCCGAGTATGATAGTTTTCATTAAAACTTAATTTCTATAACTTGGAATGATGCCAAATGAATAACTTTACTTGAATTGGACCATTTTACACTATGTCCATTGTAGATTTGTGTCTCTAAAAGTTTGTTTGGTTGCAGGGGACATATTCCGTTTTTATGGCCTTAAGTGCTTTTCAGGGGCTGAAAAGCACGTTTTGGCCGAGTATGATAATTTTCATTAAAACTTAATTTCTATCACTTGAAATGATGCCAAATGAAAAACTTACTTGAATTGGACGATTATACACTATGTCCATTGTAAATTTGTGTCTCTGACAGTTCGTTTGGTTGCAGGGGACATATTCAGTTTTTATTGCCAAAGTGTTTTTTTCATGGGCTGAAAAGAACGTTTTGGCGCGGTATGATAGTTTTCATTTAAACTTAATTTCTATAACTTGGAATGATGCCAAATGAATAACTTACTTGAATTGGACCATTTTACACTATGTCCATTGTAGATTTGTGTCTCTGACAGTTCGTTTGGTTGCAGGGGACATATTCAGTTTTTATGGCCAAAATGTGCTTTTCAGGGGCTGAAAAGCATGTTTTGGCCGAGTATGATAGTTTTCATTAAAACTTAATTTCTATAACTTGGAATGATGCCAAATGAATAACTTACTTGAATTAGACCATTTTACACTATGTCCATTGTAGATTTGTGTCTCTGAGTGTTCGTTTGGTTGTAGGGGACATATTCAGTTTTTATGGCCGAAATGTGCTTTTCAGGTGTTGAAAAGCACGTTTTGGCCGAGTATGATAGTTTTCATTAAAACTTAATTTTTATCACTTCGAATGATGCCAAATGAATAACTTACTTGAATTGGACCATTTTACACTATGTCCATTGTAGATTTGTGTCTCTGACAGTTCGTTTGGTTGCAGCAGACATATTCAGTTTTTATGGCCTTAATGTGCTTTTCAGGGGCTGAAAAGCACGTTTTGGCCGAGTATAATAGTTTTCATTAAAACTTAATTTTTATCACTTCGAATGATGCCAAATGAATAACTTACTTAATTTGGACCATTTTACACTATGTCCATTGTAGATTTGTGTCTCTGACAGTCCGTTTGGTTGCAGGGGACATATTCAGTTTTTATGGCCAAAATGTGCTTTTCAGGGGCTGAAAAGCACGTTTTGGCCGAGTATGATAGTTTTCATTAAAACTTAATTTCTATAACTTGGAATGATGCCAAATGAATAACTTACTTGAATTAGACCATTTTACACTATGTCCATTGTAGATTTGTGTCTCTGAGTGTTCGTTTGGTTGTAGGGGACATATTCAGTTTTTATGGCCGAAATGTGCTTTTCAGGTGTTGAAAAGCACGTTTTGGCCGAGTATGATAGTTTTCAATTAAACTTAATTTCTATAACTTGGAATGATGCCAAATGAATAACTTACTTGAATTGGATCATTTTACACTATTTCATTGTAGATTTGTGTCTCTGACAGTTCGTTTGGTTGCAGCAGACATATTCAGTTTTTATGGCCTTAATGTCTTTTCAGGGGCTGAAAAGCACATTTTGGCCGAGTATGATAATTTTCATTAAAACTTATTTTTTTATCACTTGGAATGATGCCAAATGAAAAACTTACTTGAATTGGACGATTATACACTATGTCCATTGTAGATTTGTGTCTCTGACAGTTCGTTTGGTTGCACGGGACATATTCAGTTTTTATGGCCAAAGTGTGCTTTTCAGGGGCTGAAAAGCACGTTTCGGCCGAGTATGATAATTTTCATTAAAACTTAATTTCTATAACTTGGAATGATGCTAAATGAATAACTTTACTTGAATTGGACCATTTTACACTATGTCCATTGTAGATTTGTTTCTGACAGTTCGTTTGGTTGCAGCAGACATATTCAGTTTTTATGGCCTTAATGTGCTTTTCAGGGGCTGAAAAGCACGTTTAGGCCGAGTATGATAATTTTCATTAAAACTTAATTTCTATCACTTCGAATGATGCCAAATGAATAACTTACTTGAATTGGACCATTTTACACTATGTCCATTGTAGATTTGTGTCTCTGAAGTTCGTTTGGTTGCAGGGGACATATTCAGTTTTTATGGCCAAAATGTGCTTTTCAGGGGCTGAAAAGCATGTTTTGGCCGAGTATGATAATTTTCATTAAAACTTAATTTCTATCACTTCGAATGATGCCAAATGAAAAACTTACTTGAATTGGACGATTATACACTATGTCCATTGTAGATTTGTGTCTCTGACAGTTCGTTTGGTTGCACGGGACATATTCAGTTTTTATGGCCAAAGTGTGCTTTTCAGGGGCTGAAAAGCACGTTTCGGCCGAGTATGATAATTTTCATTAAAACTTAATTTCTATAACTTGGAATGATGCTAAATGAATAACTTTACTTGAATTGGACCATTTTACACTATGTCCATTGTAGATTTGTTTCTGACAGTTCGTTTGGTTGCAGCAGACATATTCCGTTTTTTGGCCTTAATGTGCTTTTCAGGGGCTGAAAAGCACGTTTTGGCCGAGTATGATAGTTTTCATTAAAACTTAATTTTTATCACTTCGAATGATGCCAAATGAATAACTTACTTGAATTGGACCATTTTACACTATGTCCATTGTAGATTTGTGTCTCTGACAGTTCGTTTGGTTGCAGCAGACATATTCAGTTTTTATGGCCTTAATGTGCTTTTCAGGGGCTGAAAAGCACGTTTAGGCCGAGTATGATAATTTTCATTAAAACTTAATTTCTATCACTTGGAATGATGCCAAATGAATAACTTACTTGAATTGGACCATTTTACACTATGTCCATTGTAGATTTGTTTCTGACAGTTCGTTTGGTTGAAGGGGACATATTTAGTTTTTATGGCCGAAATGTGCTTTTCAGGTGTTGAAAAGCACGTTTTGACCGAGTATGATAGTTTTCATTTAAACTTAATTTCTATAACTTGGAATGATGCCAAATGAATAACATACTTGAATTGGACCATTTTACACTATTTCATTGTAGATTTGTGTCTTTGACAGTTCGTTTGGTTGCAGCAGACATATTTAGTTTTTATGGATTTAATGTGCTTTTCAGGGGCTGAAAAGCACGTTTTGGCCGAGTATGATAATTTTCATTAAAACTTATTTTCTATCACTTGGAATGATGCCAAATGAATAACTTACTTGAATTGGACCATTTTACATTATGTACATTGTAAATTTGTGTCTCTGACAGTTTGTTTGGTTGCAGGGGACAAATTCAGTTTTTATGGCCTTAATGTGCTTTTCAGGGGTTGAAAAGCATGTTTTGGCCGAGTATGATAATTTTCATTAAAACTTAATTTCTATCACTTCGAATGATGCCAAATGAATAACTTACTTGAATTGGACCATTTTACACTATGTCCATTGTAGATTTGTGTCTCCGACAGTTTGTTTGGTTGCAGGGGACAAATTCAGTTTTTATGGCCTTAATGTGCTTTTCAGGGGCTGAAAAGCATGTTTTGGCCGAGTATGATAATTTTCATTAAAACTTAATTTCTATCACTTCGAATGATGTAAAATGAATAACTTACTTGAATTGGACCATTTTACACTATGTCCATTGTAGATTTGTGTCTCTGACAGTTTGTTTGGTTGCAGGGGACAAATTCAGTTTTTATGGCCAAAATGTGCTTTTCAGGGGCTGAAAAGCATGTTTTGGCCGAGTATGATAATTTTCATTAAAACTTAATTTCTATCACTTCGAATGATGCCAAATGAATAACTTACTTGAATTGGACCATTTTACACTATGTCCATTGTAGATTTGTGTCTCTCACAGTTCGTTTGGTTGCAGGGGACATATTCAGTTTTTATGGCCAAAATGTGCTTTTCAGGGGCTGAAAAGCATGTTTTGGCCGAGTATGATAATTTTCATTAAAACTTGATTTCTATCACTTGGAATGTGCCAAATGAATAACTTACTTGAATTGGACTATTTTACACTATGTACATTCTAAATTTGTGTCTCTGACAGTTTGTTTGGTTGCAGGGGACATTTTCAGTTTTTATGGCCAAAATGAGCTTTTCAAGGGCTGAAAAGCATGTTTTGGCCAAGTATGATAATTTTCATTAAAACTTGATTTCTATCACTTCGAATGATGCCAAATGAATAACTTACTTGAATTGGACCATTTTACACTATGTCCATTGTAGATTTGTGTCTCTGAAGTTCGTTTGGTTGCAGGGGACATATTCAGTTTTTATGGCCAAAATGTGCTTTTCAGGGGCTGAAAAGCATGTTTTGGCCGAGTATGATAATTTTCATTAAAACTTAATTTCTATCACTTCGAATGATGCCAAATGAAAAACTTACTTGAATTGGACCTTTTTACACTATGTCCATTGTAGATTTGTGTCTCTGACAGTTCGTTTGGTTGCAGGGGACATATTCAGTTTTTATGGCCAAAATGTGCTTTTCAGGGAATGAAAAGCATGTTTTGGCCGAGTATGATAATTTTCATTAAAACTTGATTTCTATCACTTCGAATGATGCCAAATGAAAAACTTACTTGAATTGGACCATTTTACACTATGCCCATCGTATATTTGTGTCTCTGACAGTTCGTATGGTTGCAGGGGACATATTCAGTTTTTATGGCCAAAATGTGCTTTTCAGGGGCTGAAAAGCATGTTTTGGCCGAGTATGATAAATTTCATTAAAACTTAATTTCCATCACTTGGAATGATGCCAAATGAATAACTTACTTGAATTGGACCATTTTACACTATGTCCATTGTAGATTTGTGTCTCTGACAGTTCGTTTGGTTGCAGGCGACATATTCAGTTTTTATGGCCAAAATGTGCTTTTCAGAGGCTGAAAAGCATGTTTTGGCCGAGTATGATATTTTTCATTAAAACTTGATTTCTATCACTTCGAATGATGCCAAATGAATAACTTACTTGAATTGGACCATTTTACACTATGTCCATTGTAGATTTGTGTCTCTGAAGTTCGTTTGGTTGCAGGGGACATATTCAGTTTTTATGGCCAAAATGTGCTTTTCAGGGGCTGAAAAGCATGTTTTGGCCGAGTATGATAATTTTCATTAAAACTTAATTTCTATCACTTCGAATGATGCCAAATGAAAAACTTACTTGAATTGGACCATTTTACACTATGCCCATTGTATATTTGTGTCTCTGACAGTTCGTTTGGTTGCAGGGGACATATTCAGTTTTTATGGCCAAAATGTGCTTTTCAGGGGCTGAAAAGCATGTTTTGGCCGAGTATGATAAATTTCATTAAAACTTAATTTCCATCACTTGGAATGATGCCAAATGAATAACTTACTTGAATTGGACCATTTTACACTATGTCCATTGTAGATTTGTGTCTCTGACAGTTCGTTTGGTTGCAGGCGACATATTCAGTTTTTATGGCCAAAATGTGCTTTTCAGAGGCTGAAAAGCATGTTTTGGCCGAGTATGATATTTTTCATTAAAACTTGATTTCTATCACTTCGAATGATGCCAAATGAATAACTTACTTGAATTGGACCATTTTACACTATGTCCATTGTAGATTTGTGTCTCTGAAGTTCGTTTGGTTGCAGGGGACATATTCAGTTTTTATGGCCAAAATGTGCTTTTCAGGGGCTGAAAAGCATGTTTTGGCCGAGTATGATAATTTTCATTAAAACTTAATTTCTATCACTTCGAATGATGCCAAATGAAAAACTTACTTGAATTGGACCTTTTTACACTATGTCCATTGTAGATTTGTGTCTCTGACAGTTCGTTTGGTTGCAGGGGACATATTCAGTTTTTATGGCCAAAATGTGCTTTTCAGGGAATGAAAAGCATGTTTTGGCCGAGTATGATAATTTTCATTAAAACTTGATTTCTATCACTTCGAATGATGCCAAATGAAAAACTTACTTGAATTGGACCATTTTACACTATGCCCATTGTATATTTGTGTCTCTGACAGTTCGTTTGGTTGCAGGGGACATATTCAGTTTTTATGGCCAAAATGTGCTTTTCAGGGGCTGAAAAGCATGTTTTGGCCGAGTATGATAAATTTCATTAAAACTTAATTTCCATCACTTGGAATGATGCCAAATGAATAACTTACTTGAATTGGACCATTTTACACTATGTCCATTGTAGATTTGTGTCTCCGACAGTTCGTTTGGTTGCAGGGGACATATTCAGTTTTTATGGCCAAAATGTGCTTTTCAGGGGCTGAAAAGCATGTTTTGGCCGAGTATGATAATTTTCATTAAAACTTAATTTCTATCACTTGGAATGATGCCAAATGAATAACTTACTTGAATTGGACCATTTTACACTATGTACATTCTAAATTTGTGTCTCTGACAGTTCGTTTGGTTGCAGGGGACATTTTCAGTTTTTATGGCCAAAATGAGCTTTTCAGGGGCTGAAAAGCATGTTTTGGCCAAGTATGATAATTTTCATTAAAACTTAATTTCTGTAACTTGGAATGATGCTAAATGAATAACTTTACTTGAATTGGACCATTTTACACTATGTCCATTGTAGATTTGTTTCTGACAGTTCGTTTGGTTGCAGCAGACATATTCCGTTTTTATGGCCTTAATGTGCTTTTCAGGGGCTGAAAAGCACGTTTTGGCCGAGTATGATAGTTTTCATTAAAACTTAATTTTTATCACTTCGAATGATGCCAAATGAATAACGTACTTGAATTGGACCATTTTACACTATGTCCATTGTAGATTTGTGTCTCTGAGTGTTCGTTTGGTTGTAGGGGACATATTCAGTTTTTATGGCCAAAGTGTGCTTTTCAGGGGCTGAAAAGCACGTTTCGGCCGAGTATGATAATTTTCATTAAAACTTAATTTCTATAACTTGGAATGATGCTAAATGAATAACTTTACTTGAATTGGACCATTTTACACTATGTCCATTGTAGATTTGTTTCTGACAGTTCGTTTGGTTGAAGGGGACATATTTAGTTTTTATGGCCGAAATGAGCTTTTCAGGTGTTGAAAAGCACGTTTTGACCGAGTATGATAGTTTTCATTTAAACTTAATTTCTATAACTTGGAATGATGCCAAATGAATAACATACTTGAATTGGACCATTTTACACTATTTCATTGTAGATTTGTGTCTCTGACAGTTCGTTTGGTTGCAGCAGACATATTTAGTTTTTATGGATTTAATGTGCTTTTCAGGGGCTGAAAAGCACGTTTTGGCCGAGTATGATAATTTTCATTAAAACTTAATTTCTATCACTTGGAATGATGCCAAATGAATAACTTACTTGAATTGGACCTTTTTACACTATGTCCATTGTAGATTTTTGTCTCTGAGTGTTCGTTTGGTTGCAGCAGACATATTTAGTTTTTATGGCCTTAATGTGCTTTTCAGGGGCTGAAAAGCACGTTTTAGCCGAGTATGATAATTTTCATTAAAACTTAATTTCTATAACTTGGAATGATGCCAAATGAATAACATACTTGAATTGGACCATTTTACACTATGTCCATTGTAGATTTGTGTCTCTGAGTGTTCGTTTGGTTGTAGGGGACATATTCAGTTTTTATGGCCAAAGTGTGCTTTTCAGGGGCTGAAAAGCACGTTTCGGCCGAGTATGATAATTTTCATTAAAACTTAATTTCTATAACTTGGAATGATGCTAAATGAATAACTTTACTTGAATTGGACCATTTTACACTATGTCCATTGTAGATTTGTTTCTGACAGTTCGTTTGGTTGAAGGGGACATATTTAGTTTTTATGGCCGAAATGAGCTTTTCAGGTGTTGAAAAGCACGTTTTGACCGAGTATGATAGTTTTCATTTAAACTTAATTTCTATAACTTGGAATGATGCCAAATGAATAACATACTTGAATTGGACCATTTTACACTATTTCATTGTAGATTTGTGTCTCTGACAGTTCGTTTGGTTGCAGCAGACATATTTAGTTTTTATGGATTTAATGTGCTTTTCAGGGGCTGAAAAGCACGTTTTGGCCGAGTATGATAATTTTCATTAAAACTTAATTTCTATCACTTGGAATGATGCCAAATGAATAAATTACTTGAATTGGACCTTTTTACACTATGTCCATTGTAGATTTTTGTCTCTGAGTGTTCGTTTGGTTGCAGCAGACATATTTAGTTTTTATGGCCTTAATGTGCTTTTCAGGGGCTGAAAAGCACGTTTTAGCCGAGTATGATAATTTTCATTAAAACTTAATTTCTATAACTTGGAATGATGCCAAATGAATAACATACTTGAATTGGACCATTTTACACTATGTCCATTGTAGATTTGTGTCTCTGACAGTTTGTTTGGTTGCAGGGGACATATTCAGTTTTTATGGCCAAAATGTGCTTTTCAGGGGCTGAAAAGCACGTTTTGGCCGAGTATGATAATTTTCATTAGAACTTAATTTCTATCACTTGGAATGATGCCAAATGAATAACTTACTTGAATTGGACCTTTTTACACTATGTCCATTGTAGATTTTTGTCTCTGAGTGTTCGTTTGGTTGCAGCAGACATATTTAGTTTTTATGGCCTTAATGTGCTTTTCAGGGGCTGAAAAGCACGTTTTAGCCGAGTATGATAATTTTCATTAAAACCTAATTTCTATCACTTGGAATGATGCCAAATGAAAAACTTACTTGAATTGGACCATTTTACACTATGTCCATTGTAGATTTGTGTCTCTGACAGTTCGTTTGGTTGCAGGGGACATATTCAGTTTTTATGGCCAAAATGTGCTTTTCAGGGGCTGAAAAGCACGTTTTGGCCGAGTATGATAGTTTTCATTAAAACTTAATTTCTATAACTTGGAATGATGCCAAATGAATAACTTACTTGAATTGGACCATTTTACACTATGTCCTTTGTAGATTTGTGTCTCTGAGTGTTCGTTTGGTTGTAGGGGACATATTCAGTTTTTATGGCCGAAATGTGCTTTTCAGGTGTTGAAAAGCACGTTTTGGCCGAGTATGATAGTTTTCAATTAAACTTAATTTCTAAAACTTGGAATGATGCCAAATGAATAACTTACTTGAATTGGATCATTTTACACTATTTCATTGTAGATTTGTGTCTCTGACAGTTCGTTTGGTTGCAGCAGACATATTCAGTTTTTATGGCCTTAATGTCTTTTCAGGGGCTGAAAAGCACATTTTGGCCGAGTATAATAATTTTCATTAAAACTTAATTTTTTATCACTTGGAATGATGCCAAATGAAAAACTTACTTGAATTGGACGATTATACACTATGTCCATTGTAGATTTGTGTCTCTGACAGTTCGTTTGGTTGCACGGGACATATTCAGTTTTTATGGCCAAAGTGTGCTTTTCAGGGGCTGAAAAGCACGTTTCGGCCGAGTATGATAATTTTCATTAAAACTTAATTTCTATAACTTGGAATGATGCTAAATGAATAACTTTACTTGAATTGGACCATTTTACACTATGTCCATTGTAGATTTGTGTCTCTAAAAGTTTGTTTGGTTGCAGCAGACATATTCCGTTTTTATGGCCTTAATGTGCTTTTCAGGGGCTGAAAAGCACGTTTTGGCCGAGTATAATAGTTTTCATTAAAACTTAATTTTTATCACTTCGAATGATGCCAAATGAATAACTTACTTAATTTGGACCATTTTACACTATGTCCATTGTAGATTTGTGTCTCTGACAGTCCGTTTGGTTGCAGGGGACATATTCAATTTTTATGGCCAAAATGTGCTTTTCAGGGGCTGAAAAGCACGTTTTGGCCGAGTATGATAGTTTTCATTAAAACTTAATTTCTATAACTTGGAATGATGCCAAATGAATAACTTACTTGAATTGGACCATTTTACACTATGTCCATTGTAGATTTGTGTCTCTGAGTGTTCGTTTGGTTGTAGGGGACATATTCAGTTTTTATGGCCGAAATGTGCTTTTCAGGTGTTGAAAAGCACGTTTTGGCCGAGTATGATAGTTTTCAATTAAACTTAATTTCTATAACTTGGAATCATGCCAAATGAATAACTTACTTGAATTGGATCATTTTACACTATTTCATTGTAGATTTGTGTCTCTGACAGTTCGTTTGGTTGCAGCAGACATATTCAGTTTTTATGGCCTTAATGTCTTTTCAGGGGCTGAAAAGCACATTTTGGCCGAGTATGATAATTTTCATTAAAACTTATTTTTTTATCACTTGGAATGATGCCAAATGAAAAACTTACTTGAATTGGACGATTATACACTATGTCCATTGTAGATTTGTGTCTCTGACAGTTCGTTTGGTTGCACGGGACATATTCAGTTTTTATGGCCAAAGTGTGCTTTTCAGGGGCTGAAAAGCACGTTTCGGCCGAGTATGATAATTTTCATTAAAACTTAATTTCTATAACTTGGAATGATGCTAAATGAATAACTTTACTTGAATTGGACCATTTTACACTATGTCCATTGTAGATTTGTTTCTGACAGTTCGTTTGGTTGCAGCAGACATATTCCGTTTTTTGGCCTTAATGTGCTTTTCAGGGGCTGAAAAGCACGTTTTGGCCGAGTATGATAGTTTTCATTAAAACTTAATTTTTATCACTTCGAATGATGCCAAATGAATAACTTACTTGAATTGGACCATTTTACACTATGTCCATTGTAGATTTGTGTCTCTGACAGTTCGTTTGGTTGCAGCAGACATATTCAGTTTTTATGGCCTTAATGTGCTTTTCAGGGGCTGAAAAGCACGTTTAGGCTGAGTATGATAATTTTCATTAAAACTTAATTTCTATCACTTGGAATAATGCCAAATGAATAACTTACTTGAATTGGACCATTTTACACTATGTCCATTGTAGATTTGTTTCTGACAGTTCGTTTCAGTTGAAGGGGACATATTTAGTTTTTATGGCCGAAATGTGCTTTTCAGGTGTTGAAAAGCACGTTTTGACCGAGTATGATAGTTTTCATTTAAACTTAATTTCTATAACTTGGAATGATGCCAAATGAATAACATACTTGAATTGGACCATTTTACACTATTTCATTGTAGATTTGTGTCTTTGACAGTTCGTTTGGTTGCAGCAGACATATTTAGTTTTTATGGATTTAATGTGCTTTTCAGGGGCTGAAAAGCACGTTTTGGCCGAGTATGATAATTTTCATTAAAACTTATTTTCTATCACTTGGAATGATGCCAAATGAATAACTTACTTGAATTGGACCATTTTACATTATGTACATTGTAAATTTGTGTCTCTGACAGTTTGTTTGGTTGCAGGGGACAAATTCAGTTTTTATGGCCTTAATGTGCTTTTCAGGGGTTGAAAAGCATGTTTTGGCCGAGTATGATAATTTTCATTAAAACTTAATTTCTATCACTTCGAATGATGCCAAATGAATAACTTACTTGAATTGGACCATTTTACACTATGTCCATTGTAGATTTGTGTCTCCGACAGTTTGTTTGGTTGCAGGGGACAAATTCAGTTTTTATGGCCTTAATGTGCTTTTCAGGGGCTGAAAAGCATGTTTTGGCCGAGTATGATAATTTTCATTAAAACTTAATTTCTATCACTTCGAATGATGTAAAATGAATAACTTACTTGAATTGGACCATTTTACACTATGTCCATTGTAGATTTGTGTCTCTGACAGTTTGTTTGGTTGCAGGGGACAAATTCAGTTTTTATGGCCAAAATGTGCTTTTCAGGGGCTGAAAAGCATGTTTTGGCCGAGTATGATAATTTTCATTAAAACTTAATTTCTATCACTTCGAATGATGCCAAATGAATAACTTACTTGAATTGGACCATTTTACACTATGTCCATTGTAGATTTGTGTCTCTCACAGTTCGTTTGGTTGCAGGGGACATATTCAGTTTTTATGGCCAAAATGTGCTTTTCAGGGGCTGAAAAGCATGTTTTGGCCGAGTATGATAATTTTCATTAAAACTTGATTTCTATCACTTGGAATGTGCCAAATGAATAACTTACTTGAATTGGACTATTTTACACTATGTACATTCTAAATTTGTGTCTCTGACAGTTTGTTTGGTTGCAGGGGACATTTTCAGTTTTTATGGCCAAAATGAGCTTTTCAGGGGCTGAAAAGCATGTTTTGGCCAAGTATGATAATTTTCATTAAAACTTGATTTCTATCACTTCGAATGATGCCAAATGAATAACTTACTTGAATTGGACCATTTTACACTATGTCCATTGTAGATTTGTGTCTCTGAAGTTCGTTTGGTTGCAGGGGACATATTCAGTTTTTATGGCCAAAATGTGCTTTTCAGGGGCTGAAAAGCATGTTTTGGCCGAGTATGATAATTTTCATTAAAACTTAATTTCTATCACTTCGAATGATGCCAAATGAAAAACTTACTTGAATTGGACCTTTTTACACTATGTCCATTGTAGATTTGTGTCTCTGACAGTTCGTTTGGTTGCAGGGGACATATTCAGTTTTTATGGCCAAAATGTGCTTTTCAGGGAATGAAAAGCATGTTTTGGCCGAGTATGATAATTTTCATTAAAACTTGATTTCTATCACTTCGAATGATGCCAAATGAAAAACTTACTTGAATTGGACCATTTTACACTATGCCCATCGTATATTTGTGTCTCTGACAGTTCGTATGGTTGCAGGGGACATATTCAGTTTTTATGGCCAAAATGTGCTTTTCAGGGGCTGAAAAGCATGTTTTGGCCGAGTATGATAAATTTCATTAAAACTTAATTTCCATCACTTGGAATGATGCCAAATGAATAACTTACTTGAATTGGACCATTTTACACTATGTCCATTGTAGATTTGTTTCTGACAGTTCGTTTGGTTGAAGGGGACATATTTAGTTTTTATGGCCGAAATGTGCTTTTCAGGTGTTGAAAAGCACGTTTTGACCGAGTATGATAGTTTTCATTTAAACTTAATTTCTATAACTTGGAATGATGCCAAATGAATAACATACTTGAATTGGACCATTTTACACTATTTTATTGTAGATTTGTGTCTTTGACAGTTCGTTTGGTTGCAGCAGACATATTTAGTTTTTATGGATTTAATGTGCTTTTCAGGGGCTGAAAAGCACGTTTTGGCCGAGTATGATAATTTTCATTAAAACTTATTTTCTATCACTTGGAATGATGCCAAATGAATAACTTACTTGAATTGGACCATTTTACATTATGTACATTGTAAATTTGTGTCTCTGACAGTTTGTTTGGTTGCAGGGGACAAATTCAGTTTTTATGGCCTTAATGTGCTTTTCAGGGGTTGAAAAGCATGTTTTGGCCGAGTATGATAATTTTCATTAAAACTTAATTTCTATCACTTCGAATGATGCCAAATGAATAACTTACTTGAATTGGACCATTTTACACTATGTCCATTGTAGATTTGTGTCTCCGACAGTTTGTTTGGTTGCAGGGGACAAATTCAGTTTTTATGGCCTTAATGTGCTTTTCAGGGGCTGAAAAGCATGTTTTGGCCGAGTATGATAATTTTCATTAAAACTTAATTTCTATCACTTCGAATGATGTAAAATGAATAACTTACTTGAATTGGACCATTTTACACTATGTCCATTGTAGATTTGTGTCTCTGACAGTTTGTTTGGTTGCAGGGGACAAATTCAGTTTTTATGGCCAAAATGTGCTTTTCAGGGGCTGAAAAGCATGTTTTGGCCGAGTATGATAATTTTCATTAAAACTTAATTTCTATCACTTCGAATGATGCCAAATGAATAACTTACTTGAATTGGACCATTTTACACTATGTCCATTGTAGATTTGTGTCTCTCACAGTTCGTTTGGTTGCAGGGGACATATTCAGTTTTTATGGCCAAAATGTGCTTTTCAGGGGCTGAAAAGCATGTTTTGGCCGAGTATGATAATTTTTATTAAAACTTGATTTCTATCACTTGGAATGTGCCAAATGAATAACTTACTTGAATTAGACCATTTTACACTATGTCCATTGTAGATTTGTGTCTCTGAAGTTCGTTTGGTTGCAGGGGACATATTCAGTTTTTATGGCCAAAATGTGCTTTTCAGGGGCTGAAAAGCATGTTTTGGCCGAGTATGATAATTTTCATTAAAACTTAATTTCTATCACTTCGAATGATGCCAAATGAAAAACTTACTTGAATTGGACCATTTTACACTATGTCCATTGTAGATTTGTGTCTCTGAAGTTCGTTTGGTTGCAGGGGACATATTCAGTTTTTATGGCCAAAATGTGCTTTTCAGGGGCTGAAAAGCATGTTTTGGCCAAGTATGATAATTTTCATTAAAACTTGATTTCTATCACTTCGAATGATGCCAAATGAATAACTTACTTGAATTGGACCATTTTACACTATGTCCATTGTAGATTTGTGTCTCTGAAGTTCGTTTGGTTGCAGGGGACATATTCAGTTTTTATGGCCAAAATGTGCTTTTCAGGGGCTGAAAAGCATGTTTTGGCCGAGTATGATAATTTTCATTAAAACTTGATTTCTATCACTTCGAATGATGCCAAATGAAAAACTTACTTGAATTGGACCATTTTACACTATGCCCATCGTATATTTGTGTCTCTGACAGTTCGTATGGTTGCAGGGGACATATTCAGTTTTTATGGCCAAAATGTGCTTTTCAGGGGCTGAAAAGCATGTTTTGGCCAAGTATGATAATTTTCTTTAAAACTTGATTTCTATCACTTCGAATGATGCCAAATGAATAACTTACTTGAATTGGACCATTTTACACTATGTCCATTGTAGATTTGTGTCTCTGAAGTTTGTTTGGTTGCAGGGGACATATTCAGTTTTTATGGCCAAAATGTGCTTTTCAGGGGCTGAAAAGCATGTTTTGGCCGAGTATGATAATTTTCATTAAAACTTGATTTCTATCACTTCGAATGATGCCAAATGAAAAACTTACTTGAATTGGACCATTTTACACTATGCCCATCGTATATTTGTGTCTCTGACAGTTCGTATGGTTGCAGGGGACATATTCAGTTTTTATGGCCAAAATGTGCTTTTCAGGGGCTGAAAAGCATGTTTTGGCCGAGTATGATAAATTTCATTAAAACTTAATTTCCATCACTTGGAATGATGCCAAATGAATAACTTACTTGAATTGGACCATTTTACACTATGTCCATTGTAGATTTGTGTCTCTGACAGTTCGTTTGGTTGCAGGCGACATATTCAGTTTTTATGGCCAAAATGTGCTTTTCAGAGGCTGAAAAGCATGTTTTGGCCGAGTATGATATTTTTCATTAAAACTTGATTTCTATCACTTCGAATGATGCCAAATGAATAACTTACTTGAATTGGACCATTTTACACTATGTCCATTGTAGATTTGTGTCTCTGAAGTTCGTTTGGTTGCAGGGGACATATTCAGTTTTTATGGCCAAAATGTGCTTTTCAGGGGCTGAAAAGCATGTTTTGGCCGAGTATGATAATTTTCATTAAAACTTAATTTCTATCACTTCGAATGATGCCAAATGAAAAACTTACTTGAATTAGACCATTTTACACTATGTCCATTGTAGATTTGTGTCTCTGACAGTTTGTTTGGTTGCAGGGGACAAATTCAGTTTTTATGGCCAAAATGTGCTTTTCAGGGGCTGAAAAGCATGTTTTGGCCGAGTATGATAATTTTCATTAAAACTTAATTTCTATCACTTCGAATGATGCCAAATGAATAACTTACTTGAATTGGACCATTTTACACTATGTCCATTGTAGATTTGTGTCTCTCACAGTTCGTTTGGTTGCAGGGGACATATTCAGTTTTTATGGCCAAAATGTGCTTTTCAGGGGCTGAAAAGCATGTTTTGGCCGAGTATGATAATTTTCATTAAAACTTGATTTCTATCACTTGGAATGTGCCAAATGAATAACTTACTTGAATTAGACCATTTTACACTATGTCCATTGTAGATTTGTGTCTCTGAAGTTCGTTTGGTTGCAGGGGACATATTCAGTTTTTATGGCCAAAATGTGCTTTTCAGGGGCTGAAAAGCATGTTTTGGCCGAGTATGATAATTTTCATTAAAACTTAATTTCTATCACTTCGAATGATGCCAAATGAAAAACTTACTTGAATTGGACCATTTTACACTATGTCCATTGTAGATTTGTGTCTCTGAAGTTCGTTTGGTTGCAGGGGACATATTCAGTTTTTATGGCCAAAATGTGCTTTTCAGGGGCTGAAAAGCATGTTTTGGCCAAGTATGATAATTTTCATTAAAACTTGATTTCTATCACTTCGAATGATGCCAAATGAATAACTTACTTGAATTGGACCATTTTACACTATGTCCATTGTAGATTTGTGTCTCTGAAGTTCGTTTGGTTGCAGGGGACATATTCAGTTTTTATGGCCAAAATGTGCTTTTCAGGGGCTGAAAAGCATGTTTTGGCCGAGTATGATAATTTTCATTAAAACTTGATTTCTATCACTTCGAATGATGCCAAATGAAAAACTTACTTGAATTGGACCATTTTACACTATGCCCATCGTATATTTGTGTCTCTGACAGTTCGTATGGTTGCAGGGGACATATTCAGTTTTTATGGCCAAAATGTGCTTTTCAGGGGCTGAAAAGCATGTTTTGGCCAAGTATGATAATTTTCATTAAAACTTGATTTCTATCACTTCGAATGATGCCAAATGAATAACTTACTTGAATTGGACCATTTTACACTATGTCCATTGTAGATTTGTGTCTCTGAAGTTTGTTTGGTTGCAGGGGACATATTCAGTTTTTATGGCCAAAATGTGCTTTTCAGGGGCTGAAAAGCATGTTTTGGCCGAGTATGATAATTTTCATTAAAACTTGATTTCTATCACTTCGAATGATGCCAAATGAAAAACTTACTTGAATTGGACCATTTTACACTATGCCCATCGTATATTTGTGTCTCTGACAGTTCGTATGGTTGCAGGGGACATATTCAGTTTTTATGGCCAAAATGTGCTTTTCAGGGGCTGAAAAGCATGTTTTGGCCGAGTATGATAAATTTCATTAAAACTTAATTTCCATCACTTGGAATGATGCCAAATGAATAACTTACTTGAATTGGACCATTTTACACTATGTCCATTGTAGATTTGTGTCTCTGACAGTTCGTTTGGTTGCAGGCGACATATTCAGTTTTTATGGCCAAAATGTGCTTTTCAGAGGCTGAAAAGCATGTTTTGGCCGAGTATGATATTTTTCATTAAAACTTGATTTCTATCACTTCGAATGATGCCAAATGAATAACTTACTTGAATTGGACCATTTTACACTATGTCCATTGTAGATTTGTGTCTCTGAAGTTCGTTTGGTTGCAGGGGACATATTCAGTTTTTATGGCCAAAATGTGCTTTTCAGGGGCTGAAAAGCATGTTTTGGCCGAGTATGATAATTTTCATTAAAACTTAATTTCTATCACTTCGAATGATGCCAAATGAAAAACTTACTTGAATTGGACCATTTTACACTATGCCCATTGTATATTTGTGTCTCTGACAGTTCGTTTGGTTGCAGGGGACATATTCAGTTTTTATGGCCAAAATGTGCTTTTCAGGGGCTGAAAAGCATGTTTTGGCCGAGTATGATAAATTTCATTAAAACTTAATTTCCATCACTTGGAATGATGCCAAATGAATAACTTACTTGAATTGGACCATTTTACACTATGTCCATTGTAGATTTGTGTCTCTGACAGTTCGTTTGGTTGCAGGCGACATATTCAGTTTTTATGGCCAAAATGTGCTTTTCAGAGGCTGAAAAGCATGTTTTGGCCGAGTATGATATTTTTCATTAAAACTTGATTTCTATCACTTCGAATGATGCCAAATGAATAACTTACTTGAATTGGACCATTTTACACTATGTCCATTGTAGATTTGTGTCTCTGAAGTTCGTTTGGTTGCAGGGGACATATTCAGTTTTTATGGCCAAAATGTGCTTTTCAGGGGCTGAAAAGCATGTTTTGGCCGAGTATGATAATTTTCATTAAAACTTAATTTCTATCACTTCGAATGATGCCAAATGAAAAACTTACTTGAATTGGACCTTTTTACACTATGTCCATTGTAGATTTGTGTCTCTGACAGTTCGTTTGGTTGCAGGGGACATATTCAGTTTTTATGGCCAAAATGTGCTTTTCAGGGAATGAAAAGCATGTTTTGGCCGAGTATGATAATTTTCATTAAAACTTGATTTCTATCACTTCGAATGATGCCAAATGAAAAACTTACTTGAATTGGACCATTTTACACTATGCCCATTGTATATTTGTGTCTCTGACAGTTCGTTTGGTTGCAGGGGACATATTCAGTTTTTATGGCCAAAATGTGCTTTTCAGGGGCTGAAAAGCATGTTTTGGCCGAGTATGATAAATTTCATTAAAACTTAATTTCCATCACTTGGAATGATGCCAAATGAATAACTTACTTGAATTGGACCATTTTACACTATGTCCATTGTAGATTTGTGTCTCCGACAGTTCGTTTGGTTGCAGGGGACATATTCAGTTTTTATGGCCAAAATGTGCTTTTCAGGGGCTGAAAAGCATGTTTTGGCCGAGTATGATAATTTTCATTAAAACTTAATTTCTATCACTTGGAATGATGCCAAATGAATAACTTACTTGAATTGGACCATTTTACACTATGTACATTCTAAATTTGTGTCTCTGACAGTTCGTTTGGTTGCAGGGGACATTTTCAGTTTTTATGGCCAAAATGAGCTTTTCAGGGGCTGAAAAGCATGTTTTGGCCAAGTATGATAATTTTCATTAAAACTTAATTTCTGTAACTTGGAATGATGCTAAATGAATAACTTTACTTGAATTGGACCATTTTACACTATGTCCATTGTAGATTTGTTTCTGACAGTTTGTTTGGTTGCAGGGGACAAATTCAGTTTTTATGGCCAAAATGAGCTTTTCAGGGGCTGAAAAGCATGTTTTGGCCGAGTATGATAATTTTCATTAAAACTTAATTTCTATCACTTCGAATGATGTAAAATGAATAACTTACTTGAATTGGACCATTTTACACTATGTCCATTGTAGATTTGTGTCTCTGACAGTTTGTTTGGTTGCAGGGGACAAATTCAGTTTTTATGGCCAAAATGTGCTTTTCAGGGGCTGAAAAGCATGTTTTGGCCGAGTATGATAATTTTCATTAAAACTTAATTTCTATCACTTCGAATGATGCCAAATGAATAACTTACTTGAATTGGACCATTTTACACTATGTCCATTGTAGATTTGTGTCTCTCACAGTTCGTTTGGTTGCAGGGGACATATTCAGTTTTTATGGCCAAAATGTGCTTTTCAGGGGCTGAAAAGCATGTTTTGGCCGAGTATGATAATTTTCATTAAAACTTGATTTCTATCACTTGGAATGTGCCAAATGAATAACTTACTTGAATTAGACCATTTTACACTATGTCCATTGTAGATTTGTGTCTCTGAAGTTCGTTTGGTTGCAGGGGACATATTCAGTTTTTATGGCCAAAATGTGCTTTTCAGGGGCTGAAAAGCATGTTTTGGCCGAGTATGATAATTTTCATTAAAACTTAATTTCTATCACTTCGAATGATGCCAAATGAAAAACTTACTTGAATTGGACCATTTTACACTATGCCCATTGTATATTTGTGTCTCTGACAGTTCGTTTGGTTGCAGGGGACATATTCAGTTTTTATGGCCAAAATGTGCTTTTCAGGGGCTGAAAAGCATGTTTTGGCCGAGTATGATAAATTTCATTAAAACTTAATTTCCATCACTTGGAATGATGCCAAATGAATAACTTACTTGAATTGGACCATTTTACACTATGTCCATTGTAGATTTGTGTCTCTGACAGTTCGTTTGGTTGCAGGCGACATATTCAGTTTTTATGGCCAAAATGTGCTTTTCAGAGGCTGAAAAGCATGTTTTGGCCGAGTATGATATTTTTCATTAAAACTTGATTTCTATCACTTCGAATGATGCCAAATGAATAACTTACTTGAATTGGACCATTTTACACTATGTCCATTGTAGATTTGTGTCTCTGAAGTTCGTTTGGTTGCAGGGGACATATTCAGTTTTTATGGCCAAAATGTGCTTTTCAGGGGCTGAAAAGCATGTTTTGGCCGAGTATGATAATTTTCATTAAAACTTAATTTCTATCACTTCGAATGATGCCAAATGAAAAACTTACTTGAATTGGACCTTTTTACACTATGTCCATTGTAGATTTGTGTCTCTGACAGTTCGTTTGGTTGCAGGGGACATATTCAGTTTTTATGGCCAAAATGTGCTTTTCAGGGAATGAAAAGCATGTTTTGGCCGAGTATGATAATTTTCATTAAAACTTGATTTCTATCACTTCGAATGATGCCAAATGAAAAACTTACTTGAATTGGACCATTTTACACTATGCCCATTGTATATTTGTGTCTCTGACAGTTCGTTTGGTTGCAGGGGACATATTCAGTTTTTATGGCCAAAATGTGCTTTTCAGGGGCTGAAAAGCATGTTTTGGCCGAGTATGATAAATTTCATTAAAACTTAATTTCCATCACTTGGAATGATGCCAAATGAATAACTTACTTGAATTGGACCATTTTACACTATGTCCATTGTAGATTTGTGTCTCCGACAGTTCGTTTGGTTGCAGGGGACATATTCAGTTTTTATGGCCAAAATGTGCTTTTCAGGGGCTGAAAAGCATGTTTTGGCCGAGTATGATAATTTTCATTAAAACTTAATTTCTATCACTTGGAATGATGCCAAATGAATAACTTACTTGAATTGGACCATTTTACACTATGTACATTCTAAATTTGTGTCTCTGACAGTTCGTTTGGTTGCAGGGGACATTTTCAGTTTTTATGGCCAAAATGAGCTTTTCAGGGGCTGAAAAGCATGTTTTGGCCAAGTATGATAATTTTCATTAAAACTTAATTTCTGTAACTTGGAATGATGCTAAATGAATAACTTTACTTGAATTGGACCATTTTACACTATGTCCATTGTAGATTTGTTTCTGACAGTTCGTTTGGTTGCAGCAGACATATTCCGTTTTTATGGCCTTAATGTGCTTTTCAGGGGCTGAAAAGCACGTTTTGGCCGAGTATGATAGTTTTCATTAAAACTTAATTTTTATCACTTCGAATGATGCCAAATGAATAACGTACTTGAATTGGACCATTTTACACTATGTCCATTGTAGATTTGTGTCTCTGAGTGTTCGTTTGGTTGTAGGGGACATATTCAGTTTTTATGGCCAAAATGTGCTTTTCAGGGGCTGAAAAGCATGTTTTGGCCAAGTATGATAATTTTCATTAAAACTTGATTTCTATCACTTCGAATGATGCCAAATGAATAACTTACTTGAATTGGACCATTTTACACTATGTCCATTGTAGATTTGTGTCTCTGAAGTTCGTTTGGTTGCAGGGGACATATTCAGTTTTTATGGCCAAAATGTGCTTTTCAGGGGCTGAAAAGCATGTTTTGGCCGAGTATGATAATTTTCATTAAAACTTAATTTCTATCACTTCGAATGATGCCAAATGAAAAACTTACTTGAATTTGACCTTTTTACACTATGTCCATTGTAGATTTGTGTCTCTGACAGTTCGTTTGGTTGCAGGGGACATATTCAGTTTTTATGGCCAAAATGTGCTTTTCAGGGAATGAAAAGCATGTTTTGGCCGAGTATGATAATTTTCATTAAAACTTGATTTCTATCACTTCGAATGATGCCAAATGAAAAACTTACTTGAATTGGACCATTTTACACTATGCCCATCGTATATTTGTGTCTCTGACAGTTCGTTTGGTTGCAGGGGACATATTCAGTTTTTATGGCCAAAATGTGCTTTTCAGGGGCTGAAAAGCATGTTTTGGCCGAGTATGATATTTTTCATTAAAACTTGATTTCTATCACTTCGAATGATGCCAAATGAATAACTTACTTGAATTGGACCATTTTACACTATGTCCATTGTAGATTTGTGTCTCTGACAGTTCGTTTGGTTGCAGGCGACATATTCAGTTTTTATGGCCAAAATGTGCTTTTCAGAGGCTGAAAAGCATGTTTTGGCCGAGTATGATATTTTTCATTAAAACTTGATTTCTATCACTTCGAATGATGCCAAATGAATAACTTACTTGAATTGGACCATTTTACACTATGTCCATTGTAGATTTGTGTCTCTGAAGTTCGTTTGGTTGCAGGGGACATATTCAGTTTTTATGGCCAAAATGTGCTTTTCAGGGGCTGAAAAGCATGTTTTGGCCGAGTATGATAATTTTCATTAAAACTTCATTTCTATCACTTCGAATGATGCCAAATGAAAAACTTACTTGAATTGGACCTTTTTACACTATGTCCATTGTAGATTTGTGTCTCTGACAGTTCGTTTGGTTGCAGGGGACATATTCAGTTTTTATGGCCAAAATGTGCTTTTCAGGGAATGAAAAGCATGTTTTGGCCGAGTATGATAATTTTCATTAAAACTTGATTTCTATCACTTCGAATGATGCCAAATGAAAAACTTACTTGAATTGGACCATTTTACACTATGCCCATTGTATATTTGTGTCTCTGACAGTTCGTTTGGTTGCAGGGGACATATTCAGTTTTTATGGCCAAAATGTGCTTTTCAGGGGCTGAAAAGCATGTTTTGGCCGAGTATGATAAATTTCATTAAAACTTAATTTCCATCACTTGGAATGATGCCAAATGAATAACTTACTTGAATTGGACCATTTTACACTATGTCCATTGTAGATTTGTGTCTCCGACAGTTCGTTTGGTTGCAGGGGACATATTCAGTTTTTATGGCCAAAATGTGCTTTTCAGGGGCTGAAAAGCATGTTTTGGCCGAGTATGATAATTTTCATTAAAACTTAATTTCTATCACTTGGAATGATGCCAAATGAATAACTTACTTGAATTGGACCATTTTACACTATGTACATTCTAAATTTGTGTCTCTGACAGTTCGTTTGGTTGCAGGGGACATTTTCAGTTTTTATGGCCAAAATGAGCTTTTCAGGGGCTGAAAAGCATGTTTTGGCCAAGTATGATAATTTTCATTAAAACTTAATTTCTGTAACTTGGAATGATGCTAAATGAATAACTTTACTTGAATTGGACCATTTTACACTATGTCCATTGTAGATTTGTTTCTGACAGTTCGTTTGGTTGCAGCAGACATATTCCGTTTTTATGGCCTTAATGTGCTTTTCAGGGGCTGAAAAGCACGTTTTGGCCGAGTATGATAGTTTTCATTAAAACTTAATTTTTATCACTTCGAATGATGCCAAATGAATAACGTACTTGAATTGGACCATTTTACACTATGTCCATTGTAGATTTGTGTCTCTGAGTGTTCGTTTGGTTGTAGGGGACATATTCAGTTTTTATGGCCAAAATGTGCTTTTCAGGGGCTGAAAAGCATGTTTTGGCCAAGTATGATAATTTTCATTAAAACTTGATTTCTATCACTTCGAATGATGCCAAATGAATAACTTACTTGAATTGGACCATTTTACACTATGTCCATTGTAGATTTGTGTCTCTGAGTGTTCGTTTGGTTGTAGGGGACATATTCAGTTTTTATGGCCAAAATGTGCTTTTCTGGGGCTGAAAAGCATGTTTTGGCCAAGTATGATAATTTTCATTAAAACTTGATTTCTATCACTTCGAATGATGCCAAATGAATAACTTTACTTGAATTGGACCATTTTACACTATGTCCATTGTAGATTTGTTTCTGACAGTTCGTTTGGTTGAAGGGGACATATTTAGTTTTTATGGCCGAAATGAGCTTTTCAGGTGTTGAAAAGCACGTTTTGACCGAGTATGATAGTTTTCATTTAAACTTAATTTCTATAACTTGGAATGATGCCAAATGAATAACATACTTGAATTGGACCATTTTACACTATTTCATTGTAGATTTGTGTCTCTGACAGTTCGTTTGGTTGCAGCAGACATATTTAGTTTTTATGGATTTAATGTGCTTTTCAGGGGCTGAAAAGCACGTTTTGGCCGAGTATGATAATTTTCATTAAAACTTAATTTCTATCACTTGGAATGATGCCAAATGAATAACTTACTTGAATTGGACCTTTTTACACTATGTCCATTGTAGATTTTTGTCTCTGAGTGTTCGTTTGGTTGCAGCAGACATATTTAGTTTTTATGGCCTTAATGTGCTTTTCAGGGGCTGAAAAGCACGTTTTAGCCGAGTATGATAATTTTCATTAAAACTTAATTTCTATAACTTGGAATGATGCCAAATGAATAACATACTTGAATTGGACCATTTTACACTATGTCCATTGTAGATTTGTGTCTCTGACAGTTTGTTTGGTTGCAGGGGACATATTCAGTTTTTATGGCCAAAATGTGCTTTTCAGGGGCTGAAAAGCACGTTTTGGCCGAGTATGATAATTTTCATTAGAACTTAATTTCTATCACTTGGAATGATGCCAAATGAATAACTTACTTGAATTGGACCTTTTTACACTATGTCCATTGTAGATTTTTGTCTCTGAGTGTTCGTTTGGTTGCAGCAGACATATTTAGTTTTTATGGCCTTAATGTGCTTTTCAGGGGCTGAAAAGCACGTTTTAGCCGAGTATGATAATTTTCATTAAAACCTAATTTCTATCACTTGGAATGATGCCAAATGAAAAACTTACTTGAATTGGACCATTTTACACTATGTCCATTGTAGATTTGTGTCTCTGACAGTTCGTTTGGTTGCAGGGGACATATTCAGTTTTTATGGCCAAAATGTGCTTTTCAGGGGCTGAAAAGCACGTTTTGGCCGAGTATGATAGTTTTCATTAAAACTTAATTTCTATAACTTGGAATGATGCCAAATGAATAACTTACTTGAATTGGACCATTTTACACTATGTCCTTTGTAGATTTGTGTCTCTGAGTGTTCGTTTGGTTGTAGGGGACATATTCAGTTTTTATGGCCGAAATGTGCTTTTCAGGTGTTGAAAAGCACGTTTTGGCCGAGTATGATAGTTTTCAATTAAACTTAATTTCTAAAACTTGGAATGATGCCAAATGAATAACTTACTTGAATTGGATCATTTCACACTATTTCATTGTAGATTTGTGTCTCTGACAGTTCGTTTGGTTGCAGCAGACATATTCAGTTTTTATGGCCTTAATGTCTTTTCAGGGGCTGAAAAGCACATTTTGGCCGAGTATGATAATTTTCATTAAAACTTAATTTTTTATCACTTGGAATGATGCCAAATGAAAAACTTACTTGAATTGGACGATTATACACTATGTCCATTGTAGATTTGTGTCTCTGACAGTTCGTTTGGTTGCACGGGACATATTCAGTTTTTATGGCCAAAGTGTGCTTTTCAGGGGCTGAAAAGCACGTTTCGGCCGAGTATGATAATTTTCATTAAAACTTAATTTCTATAACTTGGAATGATGCTAAATGAATAACTTTACTTGAATTGGACCATTTTACACTATGTCCATTGTAGATTTGTGTCTCTAAAAGTTTGTTTGGTTGCAGCAGACATATTCCGTTTTTATGGCCTTAATGTGCTTTTCAGGGGCTGAAAAGCACGTTTTGGCCGAGTATAATAGTTTTCATTAAAACTTAATTTTTATCACTTCGAATGATGCCAAATGAATAACTTACTTAATTTGGACCATTTTACACTATGTCCATTGTAGATTTGTGTCTCTGACAGTCCGTTTGGTTGCAGGGGACATATTCAATTTTTATGGCCAAAATGTGCTTTTCAGGGGCTGAAAAGCACGTTTTGGCCGAGTATGATAGTTTTCATTAAAACTTAATTTCTATAACTTGGAATGATGCCAAATGAATAACTTACTTGAATTGGACCATTTTACACTATGTCCATTGTAGATTTGTGTCTCTGAGTGTTCGTTTGGTTGTAGGGGACATATTCAGTTTTTATGGCCGAAATGTGCTTTTCAGGTGTTGAAAAGCACGTTTTGGCCGAGTATGATAGTTTTCAATTAAACTTAATTTCTATAACTTGGAATCATGCCAAATGAATAACTTACTTGAATTGGATCATTTTACACTATTTCATTGTAGATTTGTGTCTCTGACAGTTCGTTTGGTTGCAGCAGACATATTCAGTTTTTATGGCCTTAATGTCTTTTCAGGGGCTGAAAAGCACATTTTGGCCGAGTATGATAATTTTCATTAAAACTTATTTTTTTATCACTTGGAATGATGCCAAATGAAAAACTTACTTGAATTGGACCATTTTACACGATGTCCATTATAGATTTGTGTCTCTGAGTGTTCGTTTGGTTGCAGGGGACATATTCAGTTTTTATGGCCAAAATGTGCTTTTTAGGGGCTGAAAAGCACGTTTTGGCCGAGTATGATAATTTTCATTAAAACTTAATTTCTATCACTTGGAATGATGCCAAATGAAAAACTTACTTGAATTGGACGATTATACACTATGTCCATTGTATATTTGTGTCTCTGACAGTTCGTTTGGTTGCAGGGGACATATTCAGTTTTTATTGCCAAAGTGTGCTTTTCATGGGCTGAAAAGAACGTTTTGGCGCGGTATGATAGTTTTCATTTAAACTTAATTTCTATAACTTGGAATGATGCCAAATGAATAACTTACTTGAAATGGACCATTTTACACTATGTCCATTGTAGATTTGTGTCTCTGACAGTTCGTTTGGTTGCAGCAGACATATTCAGTTTTTATGGCCTTAATGTGCTTTTCAGGGGCTGAAAAGCACGTTTTGGCCGAGTATGATAATTTTCATTAAAACTTAATTTTTATCACTTCGAATGATGCCAAATGAATAACTTACTTAATTTGGACCATTTTACACTATGTCCATTGTAGATTTGTGTCTCTGACAGTTCGTTTGGTTGCAGGGGTCATATTCAGTTTTTATGGCCAAAATGTGCTTTTCAGGGGCTGAAAAGCACGTTTTGGCCGAGTATGATAGTTTTCATTAAAACTTAATTTCTATAACTTGGAATGATGCCAAATGAATAACTTACTTGAATTGGACCATTTTACACTATGTCCATCGTAGATTTGTGTCTCTGAGTGTTCGTTTGGTTGTAGGGGACATATTCAGTTTTTATGGCCGAAATGTGCTTTTCAGGTGTTGAAAAGCACGTTTTGGCCGAGTATGATAGTTTTCAATTAAACTTAATTTCTATAACTTGGAATGATGCCAAATGAATAACTTACTTGAATTGGATCATTTTACACTATTTCATTGTAGATTTGTGTCTCTGACAGTTCGTTTGGTTGCAGCAGACATATTCAGTTTTTATGGCCTTAATGTCTTTTCAGGGGCTGAAAAGCACATTTTGGCCGAGTATGATAATTTTCATTAAAACTTAATTTTTTATCACTTGGAATGATGCCAAATGAAAAACTTACTTGAATTGGACGATTATACACTATGTCCATTGTAGATTTGTGTCTCTGACAGTTCGTTTGGTTGCACGGGACATATTCAGTTTTTATGGCCAAAGTGTGCTTTTCAGGGGCTGAAAAGCACGTTTCGGCCAAGTATGATAATTTTCATTAAAACTTAATTTCTATAACTTGGAATGATGCTAAATGAATAACTTTACTTGAATTGGACCATTTTACACTATGTCCATTGTAGATTTGTTTCTAACAGTTCGTTTGGTTGCAGCAGACATATTCCGTTTTTATGGCCTTAATGTGCTTTTCAGGGGCTGAAAAGCACGTTTTGGCCGAGTATAATAGTTTTCATTAAAACTTAATTTTTATCACTTCGAATGATGCCAAATGAATAACTTACTTAATTTGGACCATTTTACACTATGTCCATTGTAGATTTGTGTCTCTGACAGTTCGTTTGGTTGCAGGGGACATATTCAGTTTTTATGGCCAAAATGTGCTTTTCAGGGGCTGAAAAGCACGTTTTGGCCGAGTATGATAGTTTTCATTAAAACTTAATTTCTATAACTTGGAATGATGCCAAATGAATAACTTTACTTGAATTGGACCATTTTACACTATGTCCATTGTAGATTTGTGTCTCTAAAAGTTTGTTTGGTTGCAGGGGACATATTCCGTTTTTATGGCCTTAAGTGCTTTTCAGGGGCTGAAAAGCACGTTTTGGCCGAGTATGATAATTTTCATTAAAACTTAATTTCTATCACTTGAAATGATGCCAAATGAAAAACTTACTTGAATTGGACGATTATACACTATGTCCATTGTATATTTGTGTCTCTGACAGTTCGTTTGGTTGCAGGGGACATATTCAGTTTTTATTGCCAAAGTGTTTTTTTCATGGGCTGAAAAGAACGTTTTGGCGCGGTATGATAGTTTTCATTTAAACTTAATTTCTATAACTTGGAATGATGCCAAATGAATAACTTACTTGAATTGGACCATTTTACACTATGTCCATTGTAGATTTGTGTCTCTGACAGTTCGTTTGGTTGCAGGAGACATATTCAGTTTTTATGGCCAAAATGTGCTTTTCAGGGGCTGAAAAGCATGTTTTGGCCGAGTATGATAGTTTTCATTAAAACTTAATTTCTATAACTTGGAATGATGCCAAATGAATAACTTACTTGAATTAGACCATTTTACACTATGTCCATTGTAGATTTGTGTCTCTGAGTGTTCGTTTGGTTGTAGGGGACATATTCAGTTTTTATGGCCGAAATGTGCTTTTCAGGTGTTGAAAAGCACGTTTTGGCCGAGTATGATAGTTTTCATTAAAACTTAATTTTTATCACTTCGAATGATGCCAAATGAATAACTTACTTGAATTGGACCATTTTACACTATGTCCATTGTAGATTTGTGTCTCTGACAGTTCGTTTGGTTGCAGCAGACATATTCAGTTTTTATGGCCTTAATGTGCTTTTCAGGGGCTGAAAAGCACGTTTTGGCCGAGTATAATAGTTTTCATTAAAACTTAATTTTTATCACTTCGAATGATGCCAAATGAATAACTTACTTAATTTGGACCATTTTACACTATGTCCATTGTAGATTTGTGTCTCTGACAGTCCGTTTGGTTGCAGGGGACATATTCAGTTTTTATGGCCAAAATGTGCTTTTCAGGGGCTGAAAAGCACGTTTTGGCCGAGTATGATAGTTTTCATTAAAACTTAATTTCTATAACTTGGAATGATGCCAAATGAATAACTTACTTGAATTAGACCATTTTACACTATGTCCATTGTAGATTTGTGTCTCTGAGTGTTCGTTTGGTTGTAGGGGACATATTCAGTTTTTATGGCCGAAATGTGCTTTTCAGGTGTTGAAAAGCACGTTTTGGCCGAGTATGATAGTTTTCAATTAAACTTAATTTCTATAACTTGGAATGATGCCAAATGAAAAACTTACTTGAATTGGATCATTTTACACTATTTCATTGTAGATTTGTGTCTCTGACAGTTCGTTTGGTTGCAGCAGACATATTCAGTTTTTATGGCCTTAATGTCTTTTCAGGGGCTGAAAAGCACATTTTGGCCGAGTATGATAATTTTCATTAAAACTTATTTTTTTATCACTTGGAATGATGCCAAATGAAAAACTTACTTGAATTGGACGATTATACTCTATGTCCATTGTAGATTTGTGTCTCTGACAGTTCGTTTGGTTGCACGGGACATATTCAGTTTTTATGGCCAAAGTGTGCTTTTCAGGGGCTGAAAAGCACGTTTCGGCCGAGTATGATAATTTTCATTAAAACTTAATTTCTATAACTTGGAATGATGCTAAATGAATAACTTTACTTGAATTGGACCATTTTACACTATGTCCATTGTAGATTTGTTTCTGACAGTTCGTTTGGTTGCAGCAGACATATTCCGTTTTTTGGCCTTAATGTGCTTTTCAGGGGCTGAAAAGCACGTTTTGGCCGAGTATGATAGTTTTCATTAAAACTTAATTTTTATCACTTCGAATGATGCCAAATGAATAACTTACTTGAATTGGACCATTTTACACTATGTCCATTGTAGATTTGTGTCTCTGACAGTTCGTTTGGTTGCAGCAGACATATTCAGTTTTTATGGCCTTAATGTGCTTTTCAGGGGCTGAAAAGCACGTTTAGGCCGAGTATGATAATTTTCATTAAAACTTAATTTCTATCACTTGGAATGATGCCAAATGAATAACTTACTTGAATTGGACCATTTTACACTATGTCCATTGTAGATTTGTTTCTGACAGTTCGTTTGGTTGAAGGGGACATATTTAGTTTTTATGGCCGAAATGTGCTTTTCAGGTGTTGAAAAGCACGTTTTGACCGAGTATGATAGTTTTCATTTAAACTTAATTTCTATAACTTGGAATGATGCCAAATGAATAACATACTTGAATTGGACCATTTTACACTATTTCATTGTAGATTTGTGTCTTTGACAGTTCGTTTGGTTGCAGCAGACATATTTAGTTTTTATGGATTTAATGTGCTTTTCAGGGGCTGAAAAGCACGTTTTGGCCGAGTATGATAATTTTCATTAAAACTTATTTTCTATCACTTGGAATGATGCCAAATGAATAACTTACTTGAATTGGACCATTTTACATTATGTACATTGTAAATTTGTGTCTCTGACAGTTTGTTTGGTTGCAGGGGACAAATTCAGTTTTTATGGCCTTAATGTGCTTTTCAGGGGTTGAAAAGCATGTTTTGGCCGAGTATGATAATTTTCATTAAAACTTAATTTCTATCACTTCGAATGATGCCAAATGAATAACTTACTTGAATTGGACCATTTTACACTATGTCCATTGTAGATTTGTGTCTCCGACAGTTTGTTTGGTTGCAGGGGACAAATTCAGTTTTTATGGCCTTAATGTGCTTTTCAGGGGCTGAAAAGCATGTTTTGGCCGAGTATGATAATTTTCATTAAAACTTAATTTCTATCACTTCGAATGATGTAAAATGAATAACTTACTTGAATTGGACCATTTTACACTATGTCCATTGTAGATTTGTGTCTCTGACAGTTTGTTTGGTTGCAGGGGACAAATTCAGTTTTTATGGCCAAAATGTGCTTTTCAGGGGCTGAAAAGCATGTTTTGGCCGAGTATGATAATTTTCATTAAAACTTAATTTCTATCACTTCGAATGATGCCAAATGAATAACTTACTTGAATTGGACCATTTTACACTATGTCCATTGTAGATTTGTGTCTCTCACAGTTCGTTTGGTTGCAGGGGACATATTCAGTTTTTATGGCCAAAATGTGCTTTTCAGGGGCTGAAAAGCATGTTTTGGCCGAGTATGATAATTTTCATTAAAACTTGATTTCTATCACTTGGAATGTGCCAAATGAATAACTTACTTGAATTGGACTATTTTACACTATGTACATTCTAAATTTGTGTCTCTGACAGTTTGTTTGGTTGCAGGGGACATTTTCAGTTTTTATGGCCAAAATGAGCTTTTCAGGGGCTGAAAAGCATGTTTTGGCCAAGTATGATAATTTTCATTAAAACTTGATTTCTATCACTTCGAATGATGCCAAATGAATAACTTACTTGAATTGGACCATTTTACACTATGTCCATTGTAGATTTGTGTCTCTGAAGTTCGTTTGGTTGCAGGGGACATATTCAGTTTTTATGGCCAAAATGTGCTTTTCAGGGGCTGAAAAGCATGTTTTGGCCGAGTATGATAATTTTCATTAAAACTTAATTTCTATCACTTCGAATGATGCCAAATGAAAAACTTACTTGAATTGGACCTTTTTACACTATGTCCATTGTAGATTTGTGTCTCTGACAGTTCGTTTGGTTGCAGGGGACATATTCAGTTTTTATGGCCAAAATGTGCTTTTCAGGGAATGAAAAGCATGTTTTGGCCGAGTATGATAATTTTCATTAAAACTTGATTTCTATCACTTCGAATGATGCCAAATGAAAAACTTACTTGAATTGGACCATTTTACACTATGCCCATCGTATATTTGTGTCTCTGACAGTTCGTATGGTTGCAGGGGACATATTCAGTTTTTATGGCCAAAATGTGCTTTTCAGGGGCTGAAAAGCATGTTTTGGCCGAGTATGATAAATTTCATTAAAACTTAATTTCCATCACTTGGAATGATGCCAAATGAATAACTTACTTGAATTGGACCATTTTACACTATGTCCATTGTAGATTTGTGTCTCTGACAGTTCGTTTGGTTGCAGGCGACATATTCAGTTTTTATGGCCAAAATGTGCTTTTCAGAGGCTGAAAAGCATGTTTTGGCCGAGTATGATATTTTTCATTAAAACTTGATTTCTATCACTTCGAATGATGCCAAATGAATAACTTACTTGAATTGGACCATTTTACACTATGTCCATTGTAGATTTGTGTCTCTGAAGTTCGTTTGGTTGCAGGGGACATATTCAGTTTTTATGGCCAAAATGTGCTTTTCAGGGGCTGAAAAGCATGTTTTGGCCGAGTATGATAATTTTCATTAAAACTTAATTTCTATCACTTCGAATGATGCCAAATGAAAAACTTACTTGAGTTGGACAATTTTACACTATGCCCATTGTATATTTGTGTCTCTGACAGTTCGTTTGGTTGCAGGGGACATATTCAGTTTTTATGGCCAAAATGTGCTTTTCAGGGGCTGAAAAGCATGTTTTGGCCGAGTATGATAAATTTCATTAAAACTTAATTTCCATCACTTGGAATGATGCCAAATGAATAACTTACTTGAATTGGACCATTTTACACTATGTCCATTGTAGATTTGTGTCTCTGACAGTTCGTTTGGTTGCAGGCGACATATTCAGTTTTTATGGCCAAAATGTGCTTTTCAGAGGCTGAAAAGCATGTTTTGGCCGAGTATGATATTTTTCATTAAAACTTGATTTCTATCACTTCGAATGATGCCAAATGAATAACTTACTTGAATTGGACCATTTTACACTATGTCCATTGTAGATTTGTGTCTCTGAAGTTCGTTTGGTTGCAGGGGACATATTCAGTTTTTATGGCCAAAATGTGCTTTTCAGGTGTTGAAAAGCACGTTTTGGCCGAGTATGATAGTTTTCAATTAAACTTAATTTCTATAACTTGGAATCATGCCAAATGAATAACTTACTTGAATTGGATCATTTTACACTATTTCATTGTAGATTTGTGTCTCTGACAGTTCGTTTGGTTGCAGCAGACATATTCAGTTTTTATGGCCTTAATGTCTTTTCAGGGGCTGAAAAGCACATTTTGGCCGAGTATGATAATTTTCATTAAAACTTATTTTTTTATCACTTGGAATGATGCCAAATGAAAAACTTACTTGAATTGGACCATTTTACACGATGTCCATTATAGATTTGTGTCTCTGAGTGTTCGTTTGGTTGCAGGGGACATATTCAGTTTTTATGGCCAAAATGTGCTTTTTAGGGGCTGAAAAGCACGTTTTGGCCGAGTATGATAATTTTCATTAAAACTTAATTTCTATCACTTGGAATGATGCCAAATGAAAAACTTACTTGAATTGGACGATTATACACTATGTCCATTGTATATTTGTGTCTCTGACAGTTCGTTTGGTTGCAGGGGACATATTCAGTTTTTATTGCCAAAGTGTGCTTTTCATGGGCTGAAAAGAACGTTTTGGCGCGGTATGATAGTTTTCATTTAAACTTAATTTCTATAACTTGGAATGATGCCAAATGAATAACTTACTTGAAATGGACCATTTTACACTATGTCCATTGTAGATTTGTGTCTCTGACAGTTCGTTTGGTTGCAGCAGACATATTCAGTTTTTATGGCCTTAATGTGCTTTTCAGGGGCTGAAAAGCACGTTTTGGCCGAGTATGATAATTTTCATTAAAACTTAATTTTTATCACTTCGAATGATGCCAAATGAATAACTTACTTAATTTGGACCATTTTACACTATGTCCATTGTAGATTTGTGTCTCTGACAGTTCGTTTGGTTGCAGGGGTCATATTCAGTTTTTATGGCCAAAATGTGCTTTTCAGGGGCTGAAAAGCACGTTTTGGCCGAGTATGATAGTTTTCATTAAAACTTAATTTCTATAACTTGGAATGATGCCAAATGAATAACTTACTTGAATTGGACCATTTTACACTATGTCCATCGTAGATTTGTGTCTCTGAGTGTTCGTTTGGTTGTAGGGGACATATTCAGTTTTTATGGCCGAAATGTGCTTTTCAGGTGTTGAAAAGCACGTTTTGGCCGAGTATGATAGTTTTCAATTAAACTTAATTTCTATAACTTGGAATGATGCCAAATGAATAACTTACTTGAATTGGATCATTTTACACTATTTCATTGTAGATTTGTGTCTCTGACAGTTCGTTTGGTTGCAGCAGACATATTCAGTTTTTATGGCCTTAATGTCTTTTCAGGGGCTGAAAAGCACATTTTGGCCGAGTATGATAATTTTCATTAAAACTTAATTTTTTATCACTTGGAATGATGCCAAATGAAAAACTTACTTGAATTGGACGATTATACACTATGTCCATTGTAGATTTGTGTCTCTGACAGTTCGTTTGGTTGCACGGGACATATTCAGTTTTTATGGCCAAAGTGTGCTTTTCAGGGGCTGAAAAGCACGTTTCGGCCAAGTATGATAATTTTCATTAAAACTTAATTTTTATCACTTCGAATGATGCCAAATGAATAACTTACTTGAATTGGACCATTTTACACTATGTCCATTGTAGATTTGTGTCTCTGACAGTTCGTTTGGTTGCAGCAGACATATTCCGTTTTTATGGCCTTAATGTGCTTTTCAGGGGCTGAAAAGCACGTTTTGGCCGAGTATAATAGTTTTCATTAAAACTTAATTTTTATCACTTCGAATGATGCCAAATGAATAACTTACTTAATTTGGACCATTTTACACTATGTCCATTGTAGATTTGTGTCTCTGACAGTTCGTTTGGTTGCAGGGGACATATTCAGTTTTTATGGCCAAAATGTGCTTTTCAGGGGCTGAAAAGCACGTTTTGGCCGAGTATGATAGTTTTCATTAAAACTTAATTTCTATAACTTGGAATGATGCCAAATGAATAACTTTACTTGAATTGGACCATTTTACACTATGTCCATTGTAGATTTGTGTCTCTAAAAGTTTGTTTGGTTGCAGGGGACATATTCCGTTTTTATGGCCTTAAGTGCTTTTCAGGGGCTGAAAAGCACGTTTTGGCCGAGTATGATAATTTTCATTAAAACTTAATTTCTATCACTTGAAATGATGCCAAATGAAAAACTTACTTGAATTGGACGATTATACACTATGTCCATTGTATATTTGTGTCTCTGACAGTTCGTTTGGTTGCAGGGGACATATTCAGTTTTTATTGCCAAAGTGTTTTTTTCATGGGCTGAAAAGAACGTTTTGGCGCGGTATGATAGTTTTCATTTAAACTTAATTTCTATAACTTGGAATGATGCCAAATGAATAACTTACTTGAATTGGACCATTTTACACTATGTCCATTGTAGATTTGTGTCTCTGACAGTTCGTTTGGTTGCAGGGGACATATTCAGTTTTTATGGCCAAAATGTGCTTTTCAGGGGCTGAAAAGCATGTTTTGGCCGAGTATGATAGTTTTCATTAAAACTTAATTTCTATAACTTAGAATGATGCCAAATTAATAACTTACTTGAATTAGACCATTTTACACTATGTCCATTGTAGATTTGTGTCTCTGAGTGTTCGTTTGGTTGTAGGGGACATATTCAGTTTTTATGGCCGAAATGTGCTTTTCAGGTGTTGAAAAGCACGTTTTGGCCGAGTATGATAGTTTTCATTAAAACTTAATTTTTATCACTTCGAATGATGCCAAATGAATAACTTACTTGAATTGGACCATTTTACACTATGTCCATTGTAGATTTGTGTCTCTGACAGTTCGTTTGGTTGCAGCAGACATATTCAGTTTTTATGGCCTTAATGTGCTTTTCAGGGGCTGAAAAGCACGTTTTGGCCGAGTATAATAGTTTTCATTAAAACTTAATTTTTATCACTTCGAATGATGCCAAATGAATAACTTACTTAATTTGGACCATTTTACACTATGTCCATTGTAGATTTGTGTCTCTGACAGTCCGTTTGGTTGCAGGGGACATATTCAGTTTTTATGGCCAAAATGTGCTTTTCAGGGGCTGAAAAGCACGTTTTGGCCGAGTATGATAGTTTTCATTAAAACTTAATTTCTATAACTTGGAATGATGCCAAATGAATAACTTACTTGAATTAGACCATTTTACACTATGTCCATTGTAGATTTGTGTCTCTGAGTGTTCGTTTGGTTGTAGGGGACATATTCAGTTTTTATGGCCGAAATGTGCTTTTCAGGTGTTGAAAAGCACGTTTTGGCCGAGTATGATAGTTTTCAATTAAACTTAATTTCTATAACTTGGAATGATGCCAAATGAAAAACTTACTTGAATTGGATCATTTTACACTATTTCATTGTAGATTTGTGTCTCTGACAGTTCGTTTGGTTGCAGCAGACATATTCAGTTTTTATGGCCTTAATGTCTTTTCAGGGGCTGAAAAGCACATTTTGGCCGAGTATGATAATTTTCATTAAAACTTATTTTTTTATCACTTGGAATGATGCCAAATGAAAAACTTACTTGAATTGGACGATTATACACTATGTCCATTGTAGATTTGTGTCTCTGACAGTTCGTTTGGTTGCACGGGACATATTCAGTTTTTATGGCCAAAGTGTGCTTTTCAGGGGCTGAAAAGCACGTTTCGGCCGAGTATGATAATTTTCATTAAAACTTAATTTCTATAACTTGGAATGATGCTAAATGAATAACTTTACTTGAATTGGACCATTTTACACTATGTCCATTGTAGATTTGTTTCTGACAGTTCGTTTGGTTGCAGCAGACATATTCCGTTTTTTGGCCTTAATGTGCTTTTCAGGGGCTGAAAAGCACGTTTTGGCCGAGTATGATAGTTTTCATTAAAACTTAATTTTTATCACTTCGAATGATGCCAAATGAATAACTTACTTGAATTGGACCATTTTACACTATGTCCATTGTAGATTTGTGTCTCTGACAGTTCGTTTGGTTGCAGCAGACATATTCAGTTTTTATGGCCTTAATGTGCTTTTCAGGGGCTGAAAAGCACGTTTAGGCCGAGTATGATAATTTTCATTAAAACTTAATTTCTATCACTTGGAATGATGCCAAATGAATAACTTACTTGAATTGGACCATTTTACACTATGTCCATTGTAGATTTGTTTCTGACAGTTCGTTTGGTTGAAGGGGACATATTTAGTTTTTATGGCCGAAATGTGCTTTTCAGGTGTTGAAAAGCACGTTTTGACCGAGTATGATAGTTTTCATTTAAACTTAATTTCTATAACTTGGAATGATGCCAAATGAATAACATACTTGAATTGGACCATTTTACACTATTTCATTGTAGATTTGTGTCTTTGACAGTTCGTTTGGTTGCAGCAGACATATTTAGTTTTTATGGATTTAATGTGCTTTTCAGGGGCTGAAAAGCACGTTTTGGCCGAGTATGATAATTTTCATTAAAACTTATTTTCTATCACTTGGAATGATGCCAAATGAATAACTTACTTGAATTGGACCATTTTACATTATGTACATTGTAAATTTGTGTCTCTGACAGTTTGTTTGGTTGCAGGGGACAAATTCAGTTTTTATGGCCTTAATGTGCTTTTCAGGGGTTGAAAAGCATGTTTTGGCCGAGTATGATAATTTTCATTAAAACTTAATTTCTATCACTTCGAATGATGCCAAATGAATAACTTACTTGAATTGGACCATTTTACACTATGTCCATTGTAGATTTGTGTCTCCGACAGTTTGTTTGGTTGCAGGGGACAAATTCAGTTTTTATGGCCTTAATGTGCTTTTCAGGGGCTGAAAAGCATGTTTTGGCCGAGTATGATAATTTTCATTAAAACTTAATTTCTATCACTTCGAATGATGTAAAATGAATAACTTACTTGAATTGGACCATTTTACACTATGTCCATTGTAGATTTGTGTCTCTGACAGTTTGTTTGGTTGCAGGGGACAAATTCAGTTTTTATGGCCAAAATGTGCTTTTCAGGGGCTGAAAAGCATGTTTTGGCCGAGTATGATAATTTTCATTAAAACTTAATTTCTATCACTTCGAATGATGCCAAATGAATAACTTACTTGAATTGGACCATTTTACACTATGTCCATTGTAGATTTGTGTCTCTCACAGTTCGTTTGGTTGCAGGGGACATATTCAGTTTTTATGGCCAAAATGTGCTTTTCAGGGGCTGAAAAGCATGTTTTGGCCGAGTATGATAATTTTCATTAAAACTTGATTTCTATCACTTGGAATGTGCCAAATGAATAACTTACTTGAATTGGACTATTTTACACTATGTACATTCTAAATTTGTGTCTCTGACAGTTTGTTTGGTTGCAGGGGACATTTTCAGTTTTTATGGCCAAAATGAGCTTTTCAAGGGCTGAAAAGCATGTTTTGGCCAAGTATGATAATTTTCATTAAAACTTGATTTCTATCACTTCGAATGATGCCAAATGAATAACTTACTTGAATTGGACCATTTTACACTATGTCCATTGTAGATTTGTGTCTCTGAAGTTCGTTTGGTTGCAGGGGACATATTCAGTTTTTATGGCCAAAATGTGCTTTTCAGGGGCTGAAAAGCATGTTTTGGCCGAGTATGATAATTTTCATTAAAACTTAATTTCTATCACTTCGAATGATGCCAAATGAAAAACTTACTTGAATTGGACCTTTTTACACTATGTCCATTGTAGATTTGTGTCTCTGACAGTTCGTTTGGTTGCAGGGGACATATTCAGTTTTTATGGCCAAAATGTGCTTTTCAGGGAATGAAAAGCATGTTTTGGCCGAGTATGATAATTTTCATTAAAACTTGATTTCTATCACTTCGAATGATGCCAAATGAAAAACTTACTTGAATTGGACCATTTTACACTATGCCCATCGTATATTTGTGTCTCTGACAGTTCGTATGGTTGCAGGGGACATATTCAGTTTTTATGGCCAAAATGTGCTTTTCAGGGGCTGAAAAGCATGTTTTGGCCGAGTATGATAAATTTCATTAAAACTTAATTTCCATCACTTGGAATGATGCCAAATGAATAACTTACTTGAATTGGACCATTTTACACTATGTCCATTGTAGATTTGTGTCTCTGACAGTTCGTTTGGTTGCAGGCGACATATTCAGTTTTTATGGCCAAAATGTGCTTTTCAGAGGCTGAAAAGCATGTTTTGGCCGAGTATGATATTTTTCATTAAAACTTGATTTCTATCACTTCGAATGATGCCAAATGAATAACTTACTTGAATTGGACCATTTTACACTATGTCCATTGTAGATTTGTGTCTCTGAAGTTCGTTTGGTTGCAGGGGACATATTCAGTTTTTATGGCCAAAATGTGCTTTTCAGGGGCTGAAAAGCATGTTTTGGCCGAGTATGATAATTTTCATTAAAACTTAATTTCTATCACTTCGAATGATGCCAAATGAAAAACTTACTTGAATTGGACCATTTTACACTATGCCCATTGTATATTTGTGTCTCTGACAGTTCGTTTGGTTGCAGGGGACATATTCAGTTTTTATGGCCAAAATGTGCTTTTCAGGGGCTGAAAAGCATGTTTTGGCCGAGTATGATAAATTTCATTAAAACTTAATTTCCATCACTTGGAATGATGCCAAATGAATAACTTACTTGAATTGGACCATTTTACACTATGTCCATTGTAGATTTGTGTCTCTGACAGTTCGTTTGGTTGCAGGCGACATATTCAGTTTTTATGGCCAAAATGTGCTTTTCAGAGGCTGAAAAGCATGTTTTGGCCGAGTATGATATTTTTCATTAAAACTTGATTTCTATCACTTCGAATGATGCCAAATGAATAACTTACTTGAATTGGACCATTTTACACTATGTCCATTGTAGATTTGTGTCTCTGAAGTTCGTTTGGTTGCAGGGGACATATTCAGTTTTTATGGCCAAAATGTGCTTTTCAGGGGCTGAAAAGCATGTTTTGGCCGAGTATGATAATTTTCATTAAAACTTAATTTCTATCACTTCGAATGATGCCAAATGAAAAACTTACTTGAATTGGACCTTTTTACACTATGTCCATTGTAGATTTGTGTCTCTGACAGTTCGTTTGGTTGCAGGGGACATATTCAGTTTTTATGGCCAAAATGTGCTTTTCAGGGAATGAAAAGCATGTTTTGGCCGAGTATGATAATTTTCATTAAAACTTGATTTCTATCACTTCGAATGATGCCAAATGAAAAACTTACTTGAATTGGACCATTTTACACTATGCCCATTGTATATTTGTGTCTCTGACAGTTCGTTTGGTTGCAGGGGACATATTCAGTTTTTATGGCCAAAATGTGCTTTTCAGGGGCTGAAAAGCATGTTTTGGCCGAGTATGATAAATTTCATTAAAACTTAATTTCCATCACTTGGAATGATGCCAAATGAATAACTTACTTGAATTGGACCATTTTACACTATGTCCATTGTAGATTTGTGTCTCCGACAGTTCGTTTGGTTGCAGGGGACATATTCAGTTTTTATGGCCAAAATGTGCTTTTCAGGGGCTGAAAAGCATGTTTTGGCCGAGTATGATAATTTTCATTAAAACTTAATTTCTATCACTTGGAATGATGCCAAATGAATAACTTACTTGAATTGGACCATTTTACACTATGTACATTCTAAATTTGTGTCTCTGACAGTTCGTTTGGTTGCAGGGGACATTTTCAGTTTTTATGGCCAAAATGAGCTTTTCAGGGGCTGAAAAGCATGTTTTGGCCAAGTATGATAATTTTCATTAAAACTTAATTTCTGTAACTTGGAATGATGCTAAATGAATAACTTTACTTGAATTGGACCATTTTACACTATGTCCATTGTAGATTTGTTTCTGACAGTTCGTTTGGTTGCAGCAGACATATTCCGTTTTTATGGCCTTAATGTGCTTTTCAGGGGCTGAAAAGCACGTTTTGGCCGAGTATGATAGTTTTCATTAAAACTTAATTTTTATCACTTCGAATGATGCCAAATGAATAACGTACTTGAATTGGACCATTTTACACTATGTCCATTGTAGATTTGTGTCTCTGAGTGTTCGTTTGGTTGTAGGGGACATATTCAGTTTTTATGGCCAAAGTGTGCTTTTCAGGGGCTGAAAAGCACGTTTCGGCCGAGTATGATAATTTTCATTAAAACTTAATTTCTATAACTTGGAATGATGCTAAATGAATAACTTTACTTGAATTGGACCATTTTACACTATGTCCATTGTAGATTTGTTTCTGACAGTTCGTTTGGTTGAAGGGGACATATTTAGTTTTTATGGCCGAAATGAGCTTTTCAGGTGTTGAAAAGCACGTTTTGACCGAGTATGATAGTTTTCATTTAAACTTAATTTCTATAACTTGGAATGATGCCAAATGAATAACATACTTGAATTGGACCATTTTACACTATTTCATTGTAGATTTGTGTCTCTGACAGTTCGTTTGGTTGCAGCAGACATATTTAGTTTTTATGGATTTAATGTGCTTTTCAGGGGCTGAAAAGCACGTTTTGGCCGAGTATGATAATTTTCATTAAAACTTAATTTCTATCACTTGGAATGATGCCAAATGAATAACTTACTTGAATTGGACCTTTTTACACTATGTCCATTGTAGATTTTTGTCTCTGAGTGTTCGTTTGGTTGCAGCAGACATATTTAGTTTTTATGGCCTTAATGTGCTTTTCAGGGGCTGAAAAGCACGTTTTAGCCGAGTATGATAATTTTCATTAAAACTTAATTTCTATAACTTGGAATGATGCCAAATGAATAACATACTTGAATTGGACCATTTTACACTATGTCCATTGTAGATTTGTGTCTCTGAGTGTTCGTTTGGTTGTAGGGGACATATTCAGTTTTTATGGCCAAAGTGTGCTTTTCAGGGGCTGAAAAGCACGTTTCGGCCGAGTATGATAATTTTCATTAAAACTTAATTTCTATAACTTGGAATGATGCTAAATGAATAACTTTACTTGAATTGGACCATTTTACACTATGTCCATTGTAGATTTGTTTCTGACAGTTCGTTTGGTTGAAGGGGACATATTTAGTTTTTATGGCCGAAATGAGCTTTTCAGGTGTTGAAAAGCACGTTTTGACCGAGTATGATAGTTTTCATTTAAACTTAATTTCTATAACTTGGAATGATGCCAAATGAATAACATACTTGAATTGGACCATTTTACACTATTTCATTGTAGATTTGTGTCTCTGACAGTTCGTTTGGTTGCAGCAGACATATTTAGTTTTTATGGATTTAATGTGCTTTTCAGGGGCTGAAAAGCACGTTTTGGCCGAGTATGATAATTTTCATTAAAACTTAATTTCTATCACTTGGAATGATGCCAAATGAATAAATTACTTGAATTGGACCTTTTTACACTATGTCCATTGTAGATTTTTGTCTCTGAGTGTTCGTTTGGTTGCAGCAGACATATTTAGTTTTTATGGCCTTAATGTGCTTTTCAGGGGCTGAAAAGCACGTTTTAGCCGAGTATGATAATTTTCATTAAAACTTAATTTCTATAACTTGGAATGATGCCAAATGAATAACATACTTGAATTGGACCATTTTACACTATGTCCATTGTAGATTTGTGTCTCTGACAGTTTGTTTGGTTGCAGGGGACATATTCAGTTTTTATGGCCAAAATGTGCTTTTCAGGGGCTGAAAAGCACGTTTTGGCCGAGTATGATAATTTTCATTAGAACTTAATTTCTATCACTTGGAATGATGCCAAATGAATAACTTACTTGAATTGGACCTTTTTACACTATGTCCATTGTAGATTTTTGTCTCTGAGTGTTCGTTTGGTTGCAGCAGACATATTTAGTTTTTATGGCCTTAATGTGCTTTTCAGGGGCTGAAAAGCACGTTTTAGCCGAGTATGATAATTTTCATTAAAACCTAATTTCTATCACTTGGAATGATGCCAAATGAAAAACTTACTTGAATTGGACCATTTTACACTATGTCCATTGTAGATTTGTGTCTCTGACAGTTCGTTTGGTTGCAGGGGACATATTCAGTTTTTATGGCCAAAATGTGCTTTTCAGGGGCTGAAAAGCACGTTTTGGCCGAGTATGATAGTTTTCATTAAAACTTAATTTCTATAACTTGGAATGATGCCAAATGAATAACTTACTTGAATTGGACCATTTTACACTATGTCCTTTGTAGATTTGTGTCTCTGAGTGTTCGTTTGGTTGTAGGGGACATATTCAGTTTTTATGGCCGAAATGTGCTTTTCAGGTGTTGAAAAGCACGTTTTGGCCGAGTATGATAGTTTTCAATTAAACTTAATTTCTAAAACTTGGAATGATGCCAAATGAATAACTTACTTGAATTGGATCATTTTACACTATTTCATTGTAGATTTGTGTCTCTGACAGTTCGTTTGGTTGCAGCAGACATATTCAGTTTTTATGGCCTTAATGTCTTTTCAGGGGCTGAAAAGCACATTTTGGCCGAGTATAATAATTTTCATTAAAACTTAATTTTTTATCACTTGGAATGATGCCAAATGAAAAACTTACTTGAATTGGACGATTATACACTATGTCCATTGTAGATTTGTGTCTCTGACAGTTCGTTTGGTTGCACGGGACATATTCAGTTTTTATGGCCAAAGTGTGCTTTTCAGGGGCTGAAAAGCACGTTTCGGCCGAGTATGATAATTTTCATTAAAACTTAATTTCTATAACTTGGAATGATGCTAAATGAATAACTTTACTTGAATTGGACCATTTTACACTATGTCCATTGTAGATTTGTGTCTCTAAAAGTTTGTTTGGTTGCAGCAGACATATTCCGTTTTTATGGCCTTAATGTGCTTTTCAGGGGCTGAAAAGCACGTTTTGGCCGAGTATAATAGTTTTCATTAAAACTTAATTTTTATCACTTCGAATGATGCCAAATGAATAACTTACTTAATTTGGACCATTTTACACTATGTCCATTGTAGATTTGTGTCTCTGACAGTCCGTTTGGTTGCAGGGGACATATTCAATTTTTATGGCCAAAATGTGCTTTTCAGGGGCTGAAAAGCACGTTTTGGCCGAGTATGATAGTTTTCATTAAAACTTAATTTCTATAACTTGGAATGATGCCAAATGAATAACTTACTTGAATTGGACCATTTTACACTATGTCCATTGTAGATTTGTGTCTCTGAGTGTTCGTTTGGTTGTAGGGGACATATTCAGTTTTTATGGCCGAAATGTGCTTTTCAGGTGTTGAAAAGCACGTTTTGGCCGAGTATGATAGTTTTCAATTAAACTTAATTTCTATAACTTGGAATCATGCCAAATGAATAACTTACTTGAATTGGATCATTTTACACTATTTCATTGTAGATTTGTGTCTCTGACAGTTCGTTTGGTTGCAGCAGACATATTCAGTTTTTATGGCCTTAATGTCTTTTCAGGGGCTGAAAAGCACATTTTGGCCGAGTATGATAATTTTCATTAAAACTTATTTTTTTATCACTTGGAATGATGCCAAATGAAAAACTTACTTGAATTGGACGATTATACACTATGTCCATTGTAGATTTGTGTCTCTGACAGTTCGTTTGGTTGCACGGGACATATTCAGTTTTTATGGCCAAAGTGTGCTTTTCAGGGGCTGAAAAGCACGTTTCGGCCGAGTATGATAATTTTCATTAAAACTTAATTTCTATAACTTGGAATGATGCTAAATGAATAACTTTACTTGAATTGGACCATTTTACACTATGTCCATTGTAGATTTGTGTCTCTAAAAGTTTGTTTGGTTGCAGGGGACATATTCCGTTTTTATGGCCTTAAGTGCTTTTCAGGGGCTGAAAAGCACGTTTTGGCCGAGTATGATAATTTTCATTAAAACTTAATTTCTATCACTTGAAATGATGCCAAATGAAAAACTTACTTGAATTGGACGATTATACACTATGTCCATTGTATATTTGTGTCTCTGACAGTTCGTTTGGTTGCAGGGGACATATTCAGTTTTTATTGCCAAAGTGTTTTTTTCATGGGCTGAAAAGAACGTTTTGGCGCGGTATGATAGTTTTCATTTAAACTTAATTTCTATAACTTGGAATGATGCCAAATGAATAACTTACTTGAATTGGACCATTTTACACTATGTCCATTGTAGATTTGTGTCTCTGACAGTTCGTTTGGTTGCAGGGGACATATTCAGTTTTTATGGCCAAAATGTGCTTTTCAGGGGCTGAAAAGCACGTTTTGGCCGAGTATGATAGTTTTCATTAAAACTTAATTTCTATAACTTGGAATGATGCCAAATGAATAACTTACTTGAATTGGACCATTTTACACTATGTCCATTGTAGATTTGTGTCTCTGAGTGTTCGTTTGGTTGTAGGGGACATATTAAGTTTTTATGGCCGAAATGTGCTTTTCAGGTGTTGAAAAGCACGTTTTGGCCGAGTATGATAGTTTTCAATTAAACTTAATTTCTATAACTTGGAATGATGCCAAATGAATAACTTACTTGAATTGGATCATTTTACACTATTTCATTGTAGATTTGTGTCTCTGACAGTTCGTTTGGTTGCAGCAGACATATTCAGTTTTTATGGCCTTAATGTCTTTTCAGGGGCTGAAAAGCACATTTTGGCCGAGTATGATAATTTTCATTAAAACTTAATTATTTATCACTTGGAATGATGCCAAATGAAAAACTTACTTGAAATGGACGATTATACACTATGTCCATTGTAGATTTGTGTCTCTGACAGTTCGTTTGGTTGCAGGGGACATATTCAGTTTTTATGGCCAAAGTGTGCTTTTCAGGGGCTGTAAAGCACGTTTCGGCCGAGTATGTTAATTTTCATTAAAACTTAATTTCTATAACTTGGAATGATGCTAAATGAATAACTTTACTTGAATTGGACCATTTTACACTATGTCCATTGTAGATTTGTTTCTGACAGTTCGTTTGGTTGAAAGGGACATATTTAGTTTATATGGCCGAAATGTGCTTTTCAGGTGTTGAAAAGCACGTTTTGACCGAGTATGATAGTTTTCATTTAAACTTAATTTCTATAACTTGGAATGATGCCAAATGAATAACATACTTGAATTGGACCATTTTACACTATTTCATTGTAGATTTGTGTCTCTGACAGTTTGTTTGGTTGCAGCAGACATAGTTAGTTTTTATGGCCTTAATGTGCTTTTCAGGGGCTCAAAAGCACATTTTGGCCGAGTATGATAATTTTCATTAAAACTTAATTTCTATCACTTGGAATGATGCCAAATGATTAACTTACTTGAATTGGACCATTTTACACTATGTCCATTGTAGATTTGTGTCTCTAAAAGTTTGTTTGGTTGCAGGGGACATATTCCGTTTTTATGGCCTTAAGTGCTTTTCAGGGGCTGAAAAGCACGTTTTGGCCGAGTATGATAATTTTCATTAAAACTTAATTTCTATCACTTGAAATGATGCCAAATGAATAACTTACTTGAATTGGACCATTTTACACGATGTCCATTATAGATTTGTGTCTCTGAGTGTTCGTTTGGTTGCAGGGGACATATTCAGTTTGTATGGCCAAAATGTGCTTTTTAGGGGCTGAAAAGCAGGTTTTGGCCGAGTATGATAATTTTCATTAAAACTTAATTTCTATCACTTGGAATGATGCCAAATGAAAAACTTACTTGAATTGGACGATTATACACTATGTCCATTGTATATTTGTGTCTCTGACAGTTCGTTTGGTTGCAGGGGACATATTCAGTTTTTATTGCCAAAGTGTGCTTTTCATGGGCTGAAAAGAACGTTTTGGCGCGGTATGATAGTTTTCATTTAAACTTAATTTCTATAACTTGGAATGATGCCAAATGAATAACTTACTTGAATTGGACCATTTTACACTATGTCCATTGTAGATTTGTGTCTCTGACAGTTCGTTTGGTTGCAGCAGACATATTCAGTTTTTATGGCCTTAATGTGCTTTTCAGGGGCTGAAAAGCACGTTTTGGCCGAGTATGATAATTTTCATTAAAACTTAATTTTTATCACTTCGAATGATGCCAAATGAATAACTTACTTAATTTGGACCATTTTACACTATGTCCATTGTAGATTTGTGTCTCTGACAGTTCGTTTGGTTGCAGGGGACATATTCAGTTTTTATGGCCAAAATGTGCTTTTCAGGGGCTGAAAAGCACGTTTTGGCCGAGTATGATAGTTTTCATTAAAACTTAATTTATATAACTTGGAATGATGCCAAATGAATAACTTACTTGAATTGGACCATTTTACACTATGTCCATTGTAGATTTGTGTCTCTGAGTGTTCGTTTGGTTGTAGGGGACATATTCAGTTTTTATGGCCGAAATGTGCTTTTCAGGTGTTGAAAAGCACGTTTTGGCCGAGTATGATAGTTTTCAATTAAATTTAATTTCTATAACTTGGAATGATGCCAAATGAATAACTTACTTGAATTGGATCATTTTACACTATTTCATTGTAGGTTTGTGTCTCTGACAGTTCGTTTGGTTGCAGCAGACATATTCAGTTTTTATGGCCTTAATGTCTTTTCAGGGGCTGAAAAGCACATTTTGGCCGAGTATGATAATTTTCATTAAAACTTAATTTTTTATCACTTGGAATGATGCCAAATGAAAAACTTATTTGAATTGGACGATTATACACTATGTCCATTGTAGATTTGTGTCTCTGACAGTTCGTTTGGTTGCACGGGACATATTCAGTTTTTATGGCCAAAGTGTGCTTTTCAGGGGCTGAAAAGCACGTTTCGGCCGAGTATGATAATTTTCATTAAAACTTAATTTCTATAACTTGGAATGATGCTAAATGAATAACTTTACTTGAATTGGACCATTTTACACTATGTCCATTGTAGATTTGTTTCTGACAGTTCGTTTGGTTGCAGCAGACATATTCCGTTTTTATGGCCTTAATGTGCTTTTCAGGGGCTGAAAAGCACGTTTTGGCCGAGTATAATAGTTTTCATTAAAACTTAATTTTTATCACTTCGAATGATGCCAAATGAATAACTTACTTAATTTGGACCATTTTACACTATGTCCATTGTAGATTTGTGTCTCTGACATTCCGTTTGGTTGCAGGGGACATATTCAGTTTTTATGGCCAAAATGTGCTTTTCAGGGGCTGAAAAGCACGTTTTGGCCGAGTATGATAGTTTTCATTAAAACTTAATTTCTATAACTTGGAATGATGCCAAATGAATAACTTACTTGAATCGGACCATTTTACACTATGTCCATTGTAGATTTGTGTCTCTGAGTGTTCGTTTGGTTGTAGGGGACATATTCAGTTTTTATGGCCGAAATGTGCTTTTCAGGTGTTGAAAAGCACGTTTTGGCCGAGTATGATAGTTTTCAATTAAACTTAATTTCTATAACTTGGAATGATGCCAAATGAATAACTTACTTGAATTGGATCATTTTACACTATTTCATTGTAGATTTGTGTCTCTGACAGTTCGTTTGGTTGCAGCAGACATATTCAGTTTTTATGGCCTTAATGTCTTTTCAGGGGCTGAAAAGCACATTTTGGCCGAGTATGATAATTTTCATTAAAACTTATTTTTTTATCACTTGGAATGATGCCAAATGAAAAACTTACTTGAATTGGACGATTATACACTATATCCATTGTAGATTTGTGTCTCTGACAGTTCGTTTGGTTGCACGGGACATATTCAGTTTTTATGGCCAAAGTGTGCTTTTCAGGGGCTGAAAAGCACGTTTCGGCCGAGTATGATAATTTTCATTAAAACTTAATTTCTATAACTTGGAATGATGCTAAATGAATAACTTTACTTGAATTGGACCATTTTACACTATGTCCATTGTATATTTGTGTCTCTGACAGTTCGTTTGGTTGCAGGGGACATATTCAGTTTTTATTGCCAAAGTGTGCTTTTCATGGGCTGAAAAGAACGTTTTGGCGCGGTATGATAGTTTTCATTTAAACTTAATTTCTATAACTTGGAATGATGCCAAATGAATAACTTACTTGAATTGGACCATTTTACACTATGTCCATTGTAGATTTGTGTCTCTGACAGTTCGTTTGGTTGCAGCAGACATATTCAGTTTTTATGGCCTTAATGTGCTTTTCAGGGGCTGAAAAGCACGTTTTGGCCGAGTATGATAATTTTCATTAAAACTTAATTTTTATCACTTCGAATGATGCCAAATGAATAACTTACTTAATTTGGACCATTTTACACTATGTCCATTGTAGATTTGTGTCTCTGACAGTTCGTTTGGTTCCAGGGGACATATTCAGTTTTTATGGCCAAAATGTGCTTTTCAGGGGCTGAAAAGCACGTTTTGGCCGAGTATGATAGTTTTCATTAAAACTTAATTTCTATAACTTGGAATGATGCCAAATGAATAACTTACTTGAATTGGACCAATTTACACTATGTCCATTGTAGATTTGTGTCTCTGAGTGTTCGTTTGGTTGTAGGGGACATATTAAGTTTTTATGGCCGAAATGTGCTTTTCAGGTGTTGAAAAGTACGTTTTGGCCGAGTATGATAGTTTTCAATTCAACTTAATTTCTATAACTTGGAATGATGCCAAATGAATAACTTACTTGAATTGGATCATTTTACACTATTTCATTGTAGATTTGTGTCTCTGACAGTTCGTTTGGTTGCAGGGGACATATTCAGTTTTTATGGCCAAAATGTGCTTTTCAGGGGCTGAAAAGCATGTTTCGGCCGAGTATGATAATTTTCATTAAAACTTAATTTCTATAACTTGGAATGATGCTAAATGAATAACTTTACTTGAATTGGACCATTTTACACTATGTCCATTGTAGATTTGTTTCTGACAGTTCGTTTGGTTGCAGCAGACATATTCCGTTTTTATGGCCTTAATGTGCTTTTCAGGGGCTGAAAACCACGTTTTGGCCGAGTATAATAGTTTTCATTAAAACTTAATTTTTATCACTTCGAATGATGCCAAATGAATAACTTACTTAATTTGGACCATTTTACACTATGTCCATTGTAGATTTGTGTCTCTGACAGTCCGTTTGGTTGCAGGGGACATATTCAGTTTTTATGGCGAAAATGTGCTTTTCAGGGGCTGAAAAGCACGTTTTGGCCGAGTATGATAGTTTTCATTAAAACTTAATTTCTATAACTTGGAATGATGCCAAATGAATAACTTACTTGAATTGGACCATTTTACACTATGTCCATTGTAGATTTGTGTCAAAGAGTGTTCGTTTGGTTGTAGGGGACATATTCAGTTCTTATGGCCGAAATGTGCTTTTCAGGTGTGGAAAAGCACGTTTTGGCCGAGTATGATAGTTTTCAATTAAACTTAATTTCTATAACTTGGAATGATGCCAAATGAATAACTTACTTGAATTGGATCATTTTACACTATTTCATTGTAGATTTGTGTCTCTGACAGTTCGTTTGGTTGCAGCAGACATATTCAGTTTTTATGGCCTTAATGTCTTTTCAGGGGCTGAAAAGCACATTTTGGCCGAGTATGATAATTTTCATTAAAACTTATTTTTTTATCACTTGGAATGATGCCAAATGAAAAACTGACTTGAATTGGACGATTATACACTATGTCCATTGTAGATTTGTGTCTCTGACAGTTCGTTTGGTTGCACGGGACATATTCAGTTTTTACGGCCAAAGTGTGCTTTTCAGGGGCTGAAAAGCACGTTTCGACCGAGTATGATAATTTTCATTAAAACTTAATTTCTATAACTTGGAATGATGCTAAATGAATAACTTTACTTGAATTGGACCATTTTACACTATGTCCATTGTAGATTTGTTTCTGACAGTTCGTTTGGTTGCAGCAGACATATTCCGTTTTTATGGCCTTAATGTGCTTTTCAGGGGCTGAAAGCACGTTTTGGCCGAGTATGATAGTTTTCATTAAAACTTAATTTTTATCACTTCGAATGATGCCAAATGAATAACTTACTTGAATTGGACCATTTTACACTATGTCCATTGTAGATTTGTGTCTCTGACAGTTCGTTTGGTTGCAGCAGACATATTCAGTTTTTATGGCCTTAATGTGCTTTTCAGGGGCTGAAAAGCACGTTTTGGCCGAGTATAATAGTTTTCATTAAAACTTAATTTTTATCACTTCGAATGATGCCAAATGAATAACTTACTTAATTTGGACCATTTTACACTATGTCCATTGTAGATTTGTGTCTCTGACAGTCCGTTTGGTTGCAGGGGACATATTCAGTTTTTATGGCCAAAATGTGCTTTTCAGGGGCTGAAAAGCACGTTTTGGCCGAGTATGATAGTTTTCATTAAAACTTAATTTCTATAACTTGGAATGATGCCAAATGAATAACTTACTTGAATTAGACCATTTTACACTATGTCCATTGTAGATTTGTGTCTCTGAGTGTTCGTTTGGTTGTAGGGGACATATTCAGTTTTTATGGCCGAAATGTGCTTTTCAGGTGTTGAAAAGCACGTTTTGGCCGAGTATGATAGTTTTCAATTAAACTTAATTTCTATAACTTGGAATGATGCCAAATGAATAACTTACTTGAATTGGATCATTTTACACTATTTCATTGTAGATTTGTGTCTCTGACAGTTCGTTTGGTTGCAGCAGACATATTCAGTTTTTATGGCCTTAATGTCTTTTCAGGGGCTGAAAAGCACATTTTGGCCGAGTATGATAATTTTCATTAAAACTTATTTTTTTATCACTTGGAATGATGCCAAATGAAAAACTTACTTGAATTGGACCATTTTACACTATGTCCATTGTAGATTTGTGTCTCTGACAGTTTGTTTGGTTGCAGGGGACAAATTCAGTTTTTATGGCCAAAATGTGCTTTTCAGGGGCTGAAAAGCATGTTTTGGCCAAGTATGATAATTTTCATTAAAACTTAATTTCTATCACTTCGAATGATGCCAAATGAATAACTTACTTGAATTGGACCATTTTACACTATGTCCATTGTAGATTTGTGTCTCTCACAGTTCGTTTGGTTGCAGGGGACATATTCAGTTTTTATGGCCAAAATGTGCTTTTCAGGGGCTGAAAAGCACGTTTTGGCCGAGTATGATAATTTTCATTAAAACTTAATTTCTATCACTTGGAATGATGCCAAATGAATAACTTACTTGAATTGGACCATTTTACACTATGTACATTGTAAATTTTTGTCTCTGACAGTTTTTTTGGTTGCAGGGGACAAATTCAGTTTTTATGGCCTTTATTGTGCTTTTCAGGGGCTGAAAAGCATGTTTTGGCCGAGTATGATAATTTTCATTAAAACTTGATTTCTATCACTTCGAATGATGCCAAATGAATAACTTACTTGAATTGGACCATTTTACACTATGTACATTGTAAATTTGTGTCTCTGACAGTTTGTTTGGTTGCAGGGGACAAATTCAGTTTTTATGGCCTTAATGTGCTTTTCAGGGGCTGAAAAGCATGTTTTGGCCGAGTATGATAATTTTCATTAAAACTTGATTTCTATCACTTCGAATGATGCCAAATGAATAACTTACTTGAATTGGATCATTTTACACTATTTCATTGTAGATTTGTGTCTCTGACAGTTCGTTTGGTTGCAGGGGACATATTCAGTTTTTATGGCCAAAATGTGCTTTTCAGGGGCTGAAAAGCATGTTTCGGCCGAGTATGATAATTTTCATTAAAACTTAATTTCTAAAACTTGGAATGATGCTAAATGAATAACTTTACTTGAATTGGACCATTTTACACTATGTCCATTGTAGATTTGTTTCTGACAGTTCGTTTGGTTGCAGCAGACATATTCCGTTTTTATGGCCTTAATGTGCTTTCAGGGGCTGAAAAGCACGTTTTGGCCGAGTATAATAGTTTTCATTAAAACTTAATTTTTATCACTTCGAATGATGCCAAATGAATAACTTACTTAATTTGGACCATTTTACACTATGTCCATTGTAGATTTGTGTCTCTGACAGTCCGTTTGGTTGCAGGGGACATATTCAGTTTTTATGGCGAAAATGTGCTTTTCAGGGGCTGAAAAGCACGTTTTGGCCGAGTATGATAGTTTTCATTAAAACTTAATTTCTATAACTTGGAATGATGCCAAATGAATAACTTACTTGAATTGGACCATTTTACACTATGTCCATTGTAGATTTGTGTCAAAGAGTGTTCGTTTGGTTGTAGGGGACATATTCAGTTCTTATGGCCGAAATGTGCTTTTCAGGTGTTGAAAAGCACGTTTTGGCCGAGTATGATAGTTTTCAATTAAACTTAATTTCTATAACTTGGAATGATGCCAAATGAATAACTTACTTGAATTGGATTATTTTACACTATTTCATTGTAGATTTGTGTCTCTGACAGTTCGTTTGGTTGCAGCAGACATATTCAGTTTTTATGGCCTTAATGTCTTTTCAGGGGCTGAAAAGCACATTTTGGCCGAGTATGATAATTTTCATTAAAACTTATTTTTTTATCACTTGGAATGATGCCAAATGAAAAACTGACTTGAATTGGACGATTATACACTATGTCCATTGTAGATTTGTGTCTCTGACAGTTCGTTTGGTTGCACGGGACATATTCAGTTTTTATGGCCAAAGTGTGCTTTTCAGGGGCTGAAAAGCATGTTTTGGCCGAGTATGATAATTTTCATTAAAACTTGATTTCTATCACTTCGAATGATGCCAAATGAATAACTTACTTGAATTGGACCATTTTACACTATGTCCATTGTAGATTTGTGTCTCTGACAGTTGGTTTGGTTGCAGGGGACATATTCAGTTTTTATGGCCAAAATGTGCTTTTCAGGGGCTGAAAAGCATGTTTTGGCCGAGTATGATAATTTTCATTAAAACTTGATTTCTATCACTTGGAATGTGCCAAATGAATAACTTACTTGAATTGGACTATTTTACACTATGTACATTCTAAATTTGTGTCTCTGACAGTTTGTTTGGTTGCAGGGGACATTTTCAGTTTTTATGGCCAAAATGAGCTTTTCAGGGGCTGAAAAGCATGTTTTGGCCAAGTATGATAATTTTCATTAAAACTTGATTTCTATCACTTCGAATGATGCCAAATGAATAACTTACTTGAATTGGACCATTTTACACTATGTCCATTGTAGATTTGTGTCTCTGAAGTTCGTTTGGTTGCAGGGGACATATTCAGTTTTTATGGCCAAAATGTGCTTTTCAGGGGCTGAAAAGCATGTTTTGGCCGAGTATGATAATTTTCATTAAAACTTAATTTCTATCACTTCGAATGATGCCAAATGAAAAACTTACTTGAATTGGACCATTTTACACTATGTCCATTGTAGATTTGTGTCTCTGACAGTTCGTATGGTTGCAGGGGACATATTCACTTTTTATGGCCAAAATGTGCTTTTCAGGGGCTGAAAAGCATGTTTTGGCCGAGTATGATAAATTTCATTAAAACTTAATTTCCATCACTTGGAATGATGCCAAATGAATAACTTACTTGAATTGGACCATTTTACACTATGTCCATTGTAGATTTGTGTCTCTGACAGTTCGTTTGGTTGCAGGCGACATATTCAGTTTTTATGGCCAAAATGTGCTTTTCAGAGGCTGAAAAGCATGTTTTGGCCGAGTATGATATTTTTCATTAAAACTTGATTTCTATCACTTCGAATGATGCCAAATGAATAACTTACTTGAATTGGACCATTTTACACTATGTCCATTGTAGATTTGTGTCTCTGACAGTTCGTTTGGTTGCAGGGGACATATTCAGTTTTTATGGCCAAAATGTGCTTTTCAGGGGCTGAAAAGCATGTTTTGGCCGAGTATGATAAATTTCATTAAAACTTAATTTCCATCACTTGGAATGATGCCAAATGAATAACTTACTTGAATTGGACCATTTTACACTATGTCCATTGTAGATTTGTGTCTCTGACAGTTCGTTTGGTTGCAGGCGACATATTCAGTTTTTATGGCCAAAATGTGCTTTTCAGAGGCTGAAAAGCATGTTTTGGCCGAGTATGATATTTTTCATTAAAACTTGATTTCTATCACTTCGAATGATGCCAAATGAATAACTTACTTGAATTGGACCATTTTACACTATGTCCATTGTAGATTTGTGTCTCTGAAGTTCGTTTGGTTGCAGGGGACATATTCAGTTTTTATGGCCAAAATGTGCTTTTCAGGGGCTGAAAAGCATGTTTTGGCCGAGTATGATAATTTTCATTAAAACTTAATTTCTATCACTTCGAATGATGCCAAATGAAAAACTTACTTGAATTGGACCTTTTTACACTATGTCCATTGTAGATTTTCGTCTCTGACAGTTCGTTTGGTTGCAGGGGACATATTCAGTTTTTATGGCCAAAATGTGCTTTTCAGGGAATGAAAAGCATGTTTTGGCCGAGTATGATAATTTTCATTAAAACTTGATTTCTATCACTTCGAATGATGCCAAATGAAAAACTTACTTGAATTGGACCATTTTACACTATGCCCATTGTATATTTGTGTCTCTGACAGTTCGTTTGGTTGCAGGGGACATATTCAGTTTTTATGGCCAAAATGTGCTTTTCAGGGGCTGAAAAGCATGTTTTGGCCGAGTATGATAAATTTCATTAAAACTTAATTTCCATCACTTGGAATGATGCCAAATGAATAACTTACTTGAATTGGACCATTTTACACTATGTCTATTGTAGATTTGTGTCTCCGACAGTTCGTTTGGTTGCAGGGGACATATTCAGTTTTTATGGCCAAAATGTGCTTTTCAGGGGCTGAAAAGCATGTTTTGGCCGAGTATGATAATTTTCATTAAAACTTAATTTCTATCACTTGGAATGATGCCAAATGAATAACTTACTTGAATTGGACCATTTTACACTATGTACATTCTAAATTTGTGTCTCTGACAGTTCGTTTGGTTGCAGGGGACATTTTCAGTTTTTATGGCCAAAATGAGCTTTTCAGGGGCTGAAAAGCATGTTTTGGCCAAGTATGATAATTTTCATTAAAACTTAATTTCTGTAACTTGGAATGATGCTAAATGAATAACTTTACTTGAATTGGACCATTTTACACTATGTCCATTGTAGTTTTGTTTCTGACAGTTCGTTTGGTTGCAGCAGACATATTCCGTTTTTATGGCCTTAATGTGCTTTTCAGGGGCTGAAAAGCACGTTTTGGCCGAGTATGATAGTTTTCATTAAAACTTAATTTTTATCACTTCAAATGATGCCAAATGAATAACGTACTTGAATTGGACCATTTTACACTATGTCCATTGTAGATTTGTGTCTCTGAGTGTTCGTTTGGTTGTAGGGGACATATTCAGTTTTTATGGCCAAAGTGTGCTTTTCAGGGGCTGAAAAGCACGTTTCGGCCGAGTATGATAATTTTCATTAAAACTTAATTTCTATAACTTGGAATGATGCTAAATGAATAACTTCACTTGAATTGGACCATTTTACACTATGTCCATTGTAGATTTGTTTCTGACAGTTCGTTTGGTTGAAGGGGACATATTTAGTTTTTATGGCCGAAATGAGCTTTTCAGGTGTTGAAAAGCACGTTTTGACCGAGTATGATAGTTTTCATTTAAACTTAATTTCTATAACTTGGAATGATGCCAAATGAATAACATACTTGAATTGGACCATTTTACACTATTTCATTGTAGATTTGTGTCTCTGACAGTTCGTTTGGTTGCAGCAGACATATTTAGTTTTTATGGATTTAATGTGCTTTTCAGGGGCTGAAAAGCACGTTTTGGCCGAGTATGATAATTTTCATTAAAACTTAATTTCTATCACTTGGAATGATGCCAAATGAATAACTTACTTGAATTGGACCTTTTTACACTATGTCAATTGTAGATTTTTGTCTCTGAGTGTTCGTTTGGTTGCAGCAGACATATTTAGTTTTTATGGCCTTAATGTGCTTTTCAGGGGCTGAAAAGCACGTTTTAGCCGAGTATGATAATTTTCATTAAAACTTAATTTCTATAACTTGGAATGATGCCAAATGAATAACATACTTGAATTGGACCATTTTACACTATGTCCATTGTAGATTTGTGTCTCTGACAGTTTGTTTGGTTGCAGGGGACATATTCAGTTTTTATGGCCAAAATGTGCTTTTCAGGGGCTGAAAAGCACGTTATGGCCGAGTATGATAATTTTCATTAAAACTTGATTTCTATCACTTGGAATGATGCCAAATGAATAACATACTTGAATTGGACCTTTTTACACTATGTCCATTGTAGATTTTTGTCTCTGAGTGTTCGTTTGGTTGCAGCAGACATATTTAGTTTTTATGGCCTTAATGTGCTTTTCAGGGGCTGAAAAGCACGTTTTAGCCGAGTATGATAATTTTCATTAAAACCTAATTTCTATCACTTGGAATGATGCCAAATGAAAAACTTACTTGAATTGGACCATTTTACACTATGTCCATTGTACATTTGTGTCTCTGACAGTTCGTTTGGTTGCAGCAGACATATTTAGTTTTTATGGCCTTAATGTGCTTTTCTGGGGCTGAAAAGCACGTTTTTGCCGAGTATGATAATTTTCATTAAAACTTAATTTCTATCACTTGGAATGATGCCAAATGAATAACTTACTTGAATTGGACCATTTTACACTATTTCATTGTAGATTTGTGTCTCTGACAGTTTGTTTGGTTGCAGCAGACATATTCAGTTTTTATGGCCTTAATGTGCTTTTCAGGGGCTGAAAAGCACATTTTGGCCGAGTATGATAATTTTCATTAAAACTTAAATTCTATCACTTGGAATGATGCCAAATGAATAACTTACTTGAATTGGACCATTTTACACTATGTCCATTGTAGATTTGTGTCTCTAAAAGTTTGTTTGGTTGCAGGGGACATATTCAGTTTTTATGGCCAAAATGTGCTTTTCAGGGGCTGAAAAGCACGTTTTGGCCGAGTATGATAATTTTCATTAAAACTTAATTTCTATCACTTGGAATGATGCCAAATGAATAACTTACTTGAATTGGACCATTTTACACTATGTCCATTGTAGATTTGTGTCTCTGAGTGTTCGTTTGGTTGTAGGGGACATATTCAGTTTTTATGGCCGAAATGTGCTTTTCAGGTGTTGAAAAGCATGTTTTGGCCGAGTATGATAGTTTTCAATTAATCTTAATTTCTATAACTTGGAATGATGCCAAATGAATAACTTACTTGAATTGGATCATTTTACACTATTTCATTGTAGATTTCTGTCTCTGACAGTTCGTTTGGTTGCAGCAGACATATTCAGTTTTTATGGCCTTAATGTCTTTTCAGGGGCTGAAAAGCACATTTTGGCCGAGTATGATAATTTTCATTAAAACTTATTTTTTTATCACTTGAAATGATGCCAAATGAAAAACTTACTTGAATTGGACGATTATACACTATGTCCATTGTAGATTTGTGTCTCTGACAGTTCGTTTGGTTGCACGGGACATATTCAGTTTTTATGGTCAAAGTGTGCTTTTCAGGGGCTGAAAAGCACGTTTCGGCCGAGTATGATAATTTTCATTAAAACTTAATTTCTATAACTTGGAATGATGCTAAATGAATAACTTTACTTGAATTGGACCATTTTACACTATGTCCATTGTAGATTTGTTTCTGACAGTTCGTTTGGTTGCAGCAGACATATTCCGTTTTTATGGCCTTAATGTGCTTTTCAGGGGCTGAAAGCACGTTTTGGCCGAGTATGATAGTTTTCATTAAAACTTAATTTTTATCACTTCGAATGATGCCAAATGAATAACTTACTTGAATTGGACCATTTTACACTATGTCCATTGTAGATTTGTGTCTCTGACAGTTCGTTTGGTTGCAGCAGACATATTCAGTTTTTATGGCCTCAATGTGCTTTTCAGGGGCTGAAAAGCACGTTTAGGCCGAGTATGATAGTTTTCATTAAAACTTAATTTTTATCACTTCGAATGATGCCAAATGAATAACTTACTTGAATTGGACGATTATACACTATGTCCATTGTAGATTTGTGTCACTGACAGTTCGTTTGGTTGCAGGGGACATATTCAGTTTTTATGGCCAAAGTGTGCTTTTCAGGGGCTGAAAAGCACGTTTCGGCCGAGTATGATAATTTTCATTAAAACTTAATTTCTATAACTTGGAATGATGCCAAATGAATAACATACTTGAATTGGACCATTTTACACTATTTCATTGTAGATTTGTGTCTCTGACAGTTTGTTTGGTTGCAGCAGACATATTTAGTTTTTATGGATTTAATGTGCTTTTCAGGGGCTGAAAAGCACGTTTTGGCCGAGTATGATAATTTTTATTAAAACTTAATTTCTATCACTTGGAATGATGCCAAATGAATAACTTACTTGAATTGGACCATTTTACATTATGTAAATTGTAAATTTGTGTCTCTGACAGTTTGTTTGGTTGCAGGGGACAAATTCAGTTTTTATGGCCTTAATGTGCTTTTCAGGGGCTGAAAAGCATGTTTTGGCCGAGTATGATAATTTTCATTAAAACTTAATTTCTATCACTTGGAATGATGCCAAATGAATAACTTACTTGAATTGAACCATTTTACACTATGTACATTCTAAATTTGTGTCTCTGACAGTTCGTTTGGTTGCAGGGGACATATTCAGTTTATATGGCCAAAATGTGCTTTTCAGGGGCTGAAAAGCATGTTTTGGCCGAGTATGATAATTTTCATTAAAACTTAATTTCTATAACTTGGAATGATGCCAAATGAATAACTTACTTGAATTGGACCATTTTACACTATGTCCATTGTAGATTTGTGTCTCCGACAGTTTGTTTGGTTGCAGGGGACAAATTCAGTTTTTATGGCCTTAATGTGCTTTTCAGGGGCTGAAAAGCATGTTTTGGCCGAGTATGATAATTTTCATTAAAACTTAATTTCTATCACTTCGAATGATGTAAAATGAATAACTTACTTGAATTGGACCATTTTACACTATGTCCATTGTAGATTTGTGTCTCTGACAGTTTGTTTGGTTGCAGGGGACAAATTCAGTTTTTATGGCCAAAATGTGCTTTTCAGGGGCTGAAAAGCATGTTTTGGCCGAGTATGATAATTTTCATTAAAACCTAATTTCTATCACTTCGAATGATGCCAAATGAATAACTTACTTGAATTGGACCATTTTACACTATGACCATTGTAGATTTGTGTCTCTGACAGTTCGTTTGGTTGCAGGGGACATATTCAGTTTTTATGGCCAAAATGTGCTTTTCAGGGGCTGAAAAGCATGTTTTGGCCGAGTATGATAATTTTCATTAAAACTTAATTTTTTATCACTTGGAATGATGCCAAATGAAAAACTTACTTGAATTGGACGATTATACACTATGTCCATTGTAGATTTGTGTCTCTGACAGTTCGTTTGGTTGCACGGGACATATTCAGTTTTTATGGCCAAAGTGTGCTTTTCAGGGGCTGAAAGCACGTTTCGGCCGAGTATGATAATTTTCATTAAAACTTAATTTCTATAACTTGGAATGATGCTAAATGAATAACTTTACTTGAATTGGACCATTTTACTCTATGTCCATTGTAGATTTGTTTCTGACAGTTCGTTTGGTTGCAGCAGACATATTCCGTTTTTATGGCCTTAATGTGCTTTTCAGGGGCTGAAAAGCACGTTTTGGCCGAGTATAATAGTTTTCATTAAAACTTAATTTTTATCACTTCGAATGATGCCAAATGAATAACTTACTTAATTTGGACCATTTTACACTATGTCCATTGTAGATTTGTGTCTCTGACAGTCCGTTTGGTTGCAGGGGACATATTCCGTTTTTATGGCCTTAATGTGCTTTTCAGGGGCTGAAAAGCACGTTTTGGCCGAGTATAATAGTTTTCATTAAAACTTAATTTTTATCACTTCGAATGATGCCAAATGAATAACTTACTTAATTTTGACCATTTTACACTATGTCCATTGTAGATTTGTGTCTCTGACAGTCCGTTTGGTTGCAGGGGACATATTCAGTTTTTATGGCCAAAATGTGCTTTTCAGGGGCTGAAAAGCACGTTTTGGCCGAGTATGATAGTTTTCATTAAAACTTAATTTCTATAACTTGGAATGATGCCAAATAAATAACTTACTAGAATTGGACCATTTTACACTATGTCCATTGTAGATTTGTTTCTGACAGTTCGTTTTTTTGCAGCAGACATATTCCGTTTTTATGGCCAAAATGTGCTTTTCAGGGGCTGAAAAGCACGTTTTGGCCGAGTATGATAGTTTTCATTAAAACTTAATTTTTATCACTTCGAATGATGCCAAATGAATAACTTACTTAATTTGGACCATTTTACACTATGTCCATTGTAGATTTGTGTCTCTGACAGTCCGTTTGGTTGCAGGGGACATATTCCGTTTTTATGGCCTTAATGTGCTTTTCAGGGGCTGAAAAGCACGTTTTGGCCGAGTATAATAGTTTTCATTAAAACTTAATTTTTATCACTTCGAATGATGCCAAATGAATAACTTACTTAATTTTGACCATTTTACACTATGTCCATTGTAGATTTGTGTCTCTGACAGTCCGTTTGGTTGCAGGGGACATATTCAGTTTTTATGGCCAAAATGTGCTTTTCAGGGGCTGAAAAGCACGTTTTGGCCGAGTATGATAGTTTTCATTAAAACTTAATTTCTATAACTTGGAATGATGCCAAATAAATAACTTACTAGAATTGGACCATTTTACACTATGTCCATTGTAGATTTGTTTCTGACAGTTCGTTTTTTTGCAGCAGACATATTCCGTTTTTATGGCCAAAATGTGCTTTTCAGGGGCTGAAAAGCACGTTTTGGCCGAGTATGATAGTTTTCATTAAAACTTAATTTCTATAACTTGGAATGATGCTAAATGAATAACTTTACTTGAATTGGACCATTTTACTCTATGTCCATTGTAGATTTGTTTCTGACAGTTCGTTTTTTTGCAGCAGACATATTCCGTTTTTATGGCCTTAATGTGCTTTTCAGGGGCTGAAAAGCACGTTTTGGCCGAGTATAATAGTTTTCATTAAAACTTAATTTCTATCACTTGGAATGATGCCAAATGAAAAACTTACTTGAATTGGACGATTATACACTATGTCCATTGTAGATTTGTGTCACTGACAGTTCGTTTGGTTGCAGGGGACATATTCAGTTTTTATGGCCAAAGTGTGCTTTTCAGGGGCTGAAAAGCACGTTTCGGCCGAGTATGATAATTTTCATTAAAACTTAATTTCTATAACTTGGAATGATGCTAAATGAATAACTTTACTTGAATTGGACCATTTTACACTATGTCGATTGTAGATTTGTTTCTGACAGTTCGTTTGGTTGAAGGGGACATGTTTAGTTTTTATGGCCGAAATGTGCTTTTCAGGTGTTGAAAAGCACGTTTTGACCGAGTATGATAGTTTTCATTTAAACTTAATTTCTATAACTTGGAATGATACCAAATGAATAACATACTTGAATTGGACCATTTTACACTATTTCATTGTAGAATTGTGTCTCTGACAGTTCGTTTGGTTGCAGCAGACATATTTAGTTTTTATGGATTTAATGTGCTTTTCAGGGGCTGAAAAGCACGTTTTGGCCGAGTATGATAATTTTCATTAAAACTTAATTTCTATCACTTGGAATGATGCCAAATGAATAACTTACTTGAATTGGACCATTTTACACTATGTCCATTGTAGATTTGTTTCTGACAGTTCGTTTGGTTGAAGGGGACATATTTAGTTTTTATGGCCGAAATGTGCTTTTCAGGTGTTGAAAAGCACGTTTTGACCGAGTATGATAGTTTTCATTTAAACTTAATTTCTATAACTTGGAATGATGCCAAATGAATAACATACTTGAATTGGACCATTTTACACTATTTCATTGTAGATTTGTGTCTCTGACAGTTCGTTTGGTTGCAGCAGACATATTTAGTTTTTATGGATTTAATGTGCTTTTAAGGGGCTGAAAAGCACGTTTTGGCCGAGTATGATAATTTTCATTAAAACTTATTTTCTATCTTTTGGAATGATGCCAAATGAATAACTTACTTGAATTGGACCATTTTACATTATGTACATTGTAAATTTGTGTCTCTGACAGTTTGTTTGGTTGCAAGGGACAAATTCAGTTTTTATGGCCTTAATGTGCTTTTCAGGGGCTGAAAAGCATGTTTTGGCCGAGTATGATAATTTTCATTAAAACTTAATTTCTATCACTTCGAATGATGCCAAATGAATAACTTACTTGAATTGGACCATTTTACACTATGACCATTGTAGATTTGTGTCTCTGACAGTTCGTTTGGTTGCAGGGGACATATTCAGTTTTTATGGCCAAAATGTGCTTTTCAGGGGCTGAAAAGCATGTTTTGGCCGAGTATGATAATTTTCATTAAAACTTAATTTTTTATCACTTGGAATGATGCCAAATGAAAAACTTACTTGAATTGGACGATTATACACTATGTCCATTGTAGATTTGTGTCTCTGACAGTTCGTTTGGTTGCACGGGACATATTCAGTTTTTATGGCCAAAGTGTGCTTTTCAGGGGCTGAAAGCACGTTTCAGCCGAGTATGATAATTTTCATTAAAACTTAATTTCTATAACTTGGAATGATGCTAAATGAATAACTTTACTTGAATTGGACCATTTTACTCTATGTCCATTGTAGATTTGTTTCTGACAGTTCGTTTGGTTGCAGCAGACATATTCCGTTTTTATGGCCTTAAAGTGCTTTTCAGGGGCTGAAAAGCACGTTTTGGCCGAGTATAATAGTTTTCAATTAAACTTAATTTTTATCACTTCGAATGATGCCAAATGAATAACTTACTTGAATTGGATCATTTTACACTATTTCATTGTAGATTTGTGTCTCTGACAGTTCGTTTGGTTGCAGCAGACATATTCAGTTTTTATGGCCTTAATGTCTTTTCAGGGGCTGAAAAGCACATTTTGGCCGAGTATGATAATTTTCATTAAAACTTATTTTTTTATCACTTGGAATGATGCCAAATGAAAAACTTACTTGAATTGGACGATTATACATTATGTCCATTGTAGATTTGTGTCTCTGACAGTTCGTTTGGTTGCAGCAGACATATTCAGTTTTTATGGCCTTAATGTGCTTTTCAGGGGCTGAAAAGCACGTTTTGGCCGAGTATAATAGTTTTCATTAAAACTTAATTTTTATCACTTCGAATGATGCCAAATGAATAACTTACTTAATTTGGACCATTTTACACTATGTCCATTGTAGATTTGTGTCTCTGACAGTCCGTTTGGTTGCAGGGGACATATTCAGTTTTTATGGCCAAAATGTGCTTTTCAGGGGCTGAAAAGCACGTTTCGGCCGAGTATGATAATTTTCATTAAAACTTAATTTCTATCACTTGGAATGATGCCAAATGAAAAACTTACTTGAATTGGACGATTATACACTATGTCCATTGTAGATTTGTGTCACTGACAGTTCGTTTGGTTGCAGGGGACATATTCAGTTTTTATGGCCAAAGTGTGCTTTTCAGGGGCTGAAAAGCACGTTTCGGCCGAGTATGATAATTTTCATTAAAACTTAATTTCTATAACTTGGAATGATGCTAAATGAATAACTTTACTTGAATTGGACCATTTTACACTATGTCCATTGTAGATTTGTTTCTGACAGTTCGTTTGGTTGAAGGGGACATGTTTAGTTTTTATGGCCGAAATGTGCTTTTCAGGTGTTGAAAAGCACGTTTTGACCGAGTATGATAGTTTTCATTTAAACTTAATTTCTATAACTTGGAATGATGCCAAATGAATAACATACTTGAATTGGACCATTTTACACTATTTCATTGTAGATTTGTGTCTCTGACAGTTCGTTTGGTTGCAGCAGACATATTTAGTTTTTATGGATTTAATGTGCTTTTCAGGGGCTGAAAAGCACGTTTTGGCCGAGTATGATAATTTTCATTAAAACTTAATTTCTATCACTTGGAATGATGCCAAATGAATAACTTACTTGAATTGGACCATTTTACACTATGTCCATTGTAGATTTGTTTCTGACAGTTCGTTTGGTTGAAGGGGACATATTTAGTTTTTATGGCCGAAATGTGCTTTTCAGGTGTTGAAAAGCACGTTTTGACCGAGTATGATAGTTTTCATTTAAACTTAATTTCTAAAACTTGGAATGATGCCAAATGAATAACTTACTTGAATTGGACCATTTTTCACTATGTCCATTGTAGATTTGTGTCTCAGACAGTTTGTTTGGTTGCAGGGGACAAATTCAGTTTTTATGGCCTTAATGTGCTTTTAAGGGGCTGAAAAGCATGTTTTGGCCGAGTATGATAATTTTCATTAAAACTTATTTTCTATCACTTCGAATGATGTAAAATGAATAACTTACTTGAATTGGACCATTTTACACTATGTCCATTGTAGATTTGTGTCTCTGACAGTTTGTTTGGTTGCAGGGGACAAATTCAGTTTTTATGGCCAAAATGTGCTTTTCAGGGGCTGAAAAGCATGTTTTGGCCGAGTATGATAATTTTCATTTAAACTTAATTTCTATCACTTCGAATGATGCCAAATGAATAACTTACTTGAATTGGACCATTTTACACTATGTCCATTGTAGATTTGTGTCTCTGACAGTTCGTTTGGTTGCAGGGGACATATTCAGTTTTTATGGCCAAAATGTGCTTTTCAGGGGCTGAAAAGCATGTTTTGGCCGAGTATGATAATTTTCATTAAAACTTAATTTTTATCACTTGGAATGATGCCAAATGAATAACTTACTTGAATTGGACCATTTTACACTATGTACATTGTAAATTTGTGTCTCTGACAGTTTGTTTGGTTGCAGGGGACAAATTCAGTTTTTATGGCCTTAATGTGCTTTTCAGGGGCTGAAAAGCATGTTTTGGCCGAGTATGATAATTTTCATTAAAACTTGATTTCTATCACTTCGAATGATGCCAAATGAATAACTTACTTGAATTGGACCATTTTACACTATGTCCATTGTAGATTTGTGTCTCTGACAGTTGGTTTGGTTGCAGGGGACATATTCAGTTTTTATGGCCAAAATGTGCTTTTCAGGGGCTGAAAAGCATGTTTTGGCCGATTATGATAATTTTCATTAAAACTTGATTTCTATCACTTGGAATGTGCCAAATGAATAACTTACTTGAATTGGACTATTTTACACTATGTACATTCTAAATTTGTGTCTCTGACAGTTGGTTTGGTTGCAGGGGACATATTCAGTTTTTATGGCCAAAATGTGCTTTTCAGGGGCTGAAAAGCATGTTTTGGCCGAGTATGATAATTTTCATTAAAACTTAATTTCTATAACTTGGAATGATGCCAAATGAATAACTTACTTGAATTGGACCATTTTACACTATGTTCATTGTAGATTTGTGTCTCTGACAGTTCGTTTGGTTGCAGGCGACATATTCAGTTTTTATGGCCAAAATGTGCTTTTCAGAGGCTGAAAAGCATGTTTTGGCCGAGTATGATATTTTTCATTAAAACTTGATTTCTATCACTTCGAATGATGCCAAATGAATAACTTACTTGAATTGGACCATTTTACACTATGTCCATTGTAGATTTGTGTCTCTGACAGTTCGTTTGGTTGCAGGGGACATATTCAGTTTTTATGGCCAAAATGTGCTTTTCAGGGGCTGAAAAGCATGTTTTGGCCAAGTATGATATTTTTCATTAAAACTTGATTTCTATCACTTCGAATGATGCCAAATGAATAACTTACTTGAATTGGACCATTTTACACTATGCCCATTGTATATTTGTGTCTCTGACAGTTCGTTTGGTTGCAGGGGACATATTCAGTTTTTATGGCCAAAATGTGCTTTTCAGGGGCTGAAAAGCATGTTTTGGCCGAGTATGATAAATTTCATTAAAACTTAATTTCCATCACTTGGAATGATGCCAAATGAATAACTTACTTGAATTGGACCATTTTACACTATGTCCATTGTAGATTTGTGTCTCTGACAGTTCGTTTGGTTGCAGGCGACATATTCAGTTTTTATGGCCAAAATGTGCTTTTCAGGGCTGAAAAGCATGTTTTGGCCGAGTATGATATTTTTCATTAAAACTTGATTTCTATCACTTCGAATGATGCCAAATGAATAACTTACTTGAATTGGACCATTTTACACTATGTCCATTGTAGATTTGTGTCTCTGACAGTTCGTTTGGTTGCAGGGGACATATTCAGTTTTTATGGCCAAAATGTGCTTTTCAGGGGCTGAAAAGCATGTTTTGGCCGAGTATGATATTTTTCATTAAAACTTGATTTCTATCACTTCGAATGATGCCAAATGAATAACTTACTTGAATTGGACCATTTTACACTATGCCCATTGTATATTTGTGTCTCTGACAGTTCGTTTGGTTGCAGGGGACATATTCAGTTTTTATGGCCAAAATGTGCTTTTCAGGGGCTGAAAAGCATGTTTTGGCCGAGTATGATAAATTTCATTAAAACTTAATTTCCATCACTTGGAATGATGCCAAATGAATAACTTACTTGAATTGGACCATTTTACACTATGTCCATTGTAGATTTGTGTCTCTGACAGTTCGTTTGGTTGCAGGGGACATATTCAGTTTTTATGGCCAAAATGTGCTTTTCAGGGGCTGAAAAGCATGTTTTGGCCGAGTATGATAATTTTCATTAAAACTTAATTTCTATCACTTGGAATGATGCCAAATGAATAACTTACTTGAATTGGACCATTTTACACTATGTACATTCTAAATTTGTGTCTCTGACAGTTTGTTTGGTTGCAGGGGACATTTTCAGTTTTTATGGCCAAAATGAGCTTTTCAGGGGCTGAAAAGCATGTTTTGGCCAAGTATGAAAATTTTCATTAAAACTTGATTTCTATCACTTTGAATGATGCCAAATGAATAACTTACTTGAATTGGACCATTTTACACTATGTACATTGTAAATTTGTGTCTCTGACAGTTTGTTTGGTTGCAGGGGACAAATTCAGTTTTTATGGCCAAAATGTGCTTTTCAGAGGCTGAAAAGCATGTTTTGGCCGAGTATGATATTTTTCATTAAAACTTGATTTCTATCACTTCGAATGATGCCAAATGAATAACTTACTTGAATTGGACCATTTTACACTATGTCCATTGTAGATTTGTGTCTCTGACAGTTCGTTTGGTTGCAGGGGACATATTCAGTTTTTATGGCCAAAATGTGCTTTTCAGGGGCTGAAAAGCATGTTTTGGCCGAGTATGATATTTTTCATTAAAACTTGATTTCTATCACTTCGATTGATGCCAAATGAATAACTTACTTGAATTGGACCATTTTACACTATGCCCATTGTATATTTGTGTCTCTGACAGTTCGTTTGGTTGCAGGGGACATATTCAGTTTTTATGGCCAAAATGTGCTTTTCAGGGGCTGAAAAGCATGTTTTGGCCGAGTATGATAAATTTCATTAAAACTTAATTTCCATCACTTGGAATGATGCCAAATGAATAACTTACTTGAATTGGACCATTTTACACTATGTCCATTGTAGATTTGTGTCTCTGACAGTTCGTTTGGTTGCAGGGGACATATTCAGTTTTTATGGCCAAAATGTGCTTTTCAGGGGCTGAAAAGCATGTTTTGGCCGAGTATGATAATTTTCATTAAAACTTAATTTCTATCACTTGGAATGATGCCAAATGAATAACTTACTTGAATTGGACCATTTTACACTATGTACATTCTAAATTTGTGTCTCTGACAGTTTGTTTGGTTGCAGGGGACATTTTCAGTTTTTATGGCCAAAATGAGCTTTTCAGGGGCTGAAAAGCATGTTTTGGCCAAGTATGATAATTTTCTTTAAAACTTGATTTCTATCACTTTGAATGATGCCAAATGAATAACTTACTTGAATTGGACCATTTTACACTATGTACATTGTATATTTGTGTCTCTGACAGTTTGTTTGGTTGCAGGGGACAAATTCAGTTTTTATGGCCTTAATGTGCTTTTCAGGGGCTGAAAAGCATGTTTTGGCGGAGTATGATAATTTTCATTAAAACTTAATTTCTATCACTTCGAATGATGCCAAATGAATAACTTACTTGAATTGGACCATTTTACACTATGTCCATTGTAGATTTGTGTCTCTGACAGTCGTTTGGTTGCAGGGGACATATTCAGTTTTTATGGCCAAAATGAGCTTTTCAGGGGTTGAAAAGCATGTTTTGGCCGAGTATGATAATTTTCATTCAAACTTAATTTCTATCACTTGGAATGATGCCAAATGAATAACTTACTTGAATTGGACCATTTTACACTATGTACATTGTAAATTTGTGTCTCTGACAGTTTGTTTGGTTGCATGGGACAAATTTCAGTTTTTATGGCCTTAATGTGCTTTTCAGGGGCTGAAAAGCATGTTTTGGCCGAGTATGATAATTTTCATTAAAACTTAATTTCTATCACTTGGAATGATGCCAAATGAATAACTTACTTGAATTGGACCATTTTACACTATGTACATTGTAAATTTGTGTCTCTGACAGTTTGTTTGGTTGCAGGGGACAAATTCAGTTTTTATGGCCTTAATGTGCTTTTCAGGGGCTGAAAAGCATGTTTTGGCCGAGTATGATAATTTTCATTAAAACTTGATTTCTATCACTTCGAATGATGCCAAATGAATAACTTACTTGAATTGGACCATTTTACACTATGTACATTCTAAATTTGTGTCTCTGACAGTTTGTTTGGTTGCAGGGGACATTTTCAGTTTTTATGGCCAAAATGAGCTTTTCAGGGGCTGAAAAGCATGTTTTGGCCAAGTATGATAATTTTCATTAAACCTTGATTTCTATCACTTTGAATGATGCCAAATGAATAACTTACTTGAATTGGACCATTTTACACTATGTACATTGTAAATTTGTGTCTCTGACAGTTTGTTTGGTTGCAGGGGACAAATTCAGTTTTTATGGCCTTAATGTGCTTTTCAGGGGCTGAAAAGCATGTTTTGGCCGAGTATGATAATTTTCATTAAAACTTGATTTCTATCACTTCGAATGATGCCAAATGAATAACTTACTTGAATTGGACCATTTTACACTATGTACATTCTAAATTTGTGTCTCTGACAGTTTGTTTGGTTGCAGGGGACATTTTCAGTTTTTATGGCCAAAATGAGCTTTTCAGGGGCTGAAAAGCATGTTTTGGCCAAGTATGATAATTTTCATTAAACCTTGATTTCTATCACTTTGAATGATGCCAAATGAATAACTTACTTGAATTGGACCATTTTACACTATGTACATTGTAAATTTGTGTCTCTGACAGTTTGTTTGGTTGCAGGGGACAAATTCAGTTTTTATGGCCAAAATGTGCTTTTCAGGGAATGAAAAGCATGTTTTGGCCGAGTATGATAATTTTCATTAAAACTTGATTTCTATCACTTCGAATGATGCCAAATGAAAAACTTACTTGAATTGGACCATTTTACACTATGCCCATTGTATATTTGTGTCTCTGACAGTTCGTTTGGTTGCAGGGGACATATTCAGTTTTTATGGCCAAAATGTGCTTTTCAGGGGCTGAAAAGCATGTTTTGGCCGAGTATGATAATTTTCATTCAAACTTAATTTCTATCACTTGGAATGATGCCAAATGAATAACTTACTTGAATTGGACCATTTTACACTATGTACATTGTAAATTTGTGTCTCTGACAGTTTGTTTGGTTGCAGGGGACAAATTCAGTTTTTATGGCCTTAATGTGCTTTTCAGGGGCTGAAAAGCATGTTTTGGCCGAGTATGATAATTTTCATTAAAACTTGATTTCTATCACTTCGAATGATGCCAAATGAATAACTTACTTGAATTGGACCATTTTACACTATGTACATTCTAAATTTGTGTCTCTGACAGTTTGTTTGGTTGCAGGGGACAAATTCAGTTTTTATGGCCTTAATGTGCTTTTCAGGGGCTGAAAAGCATGTTTTGGCCGAGTATGATAATTTTCATTAAAACTTGATTTCTATCACTTCGAATGATGCCAAATGAAAAACTTACTTGAATTGGACCATTTTACACTATGCCCATTGTATATTTGTGTCTCTGACAGTTTGTTTGGTTGCAGGGGACATATTCAGTTTTTATGGCCAAAATGTGCTTTTCAGGGGCTGAAAAGCATGTTTTGGCCGAGTATGATAAATTTCATTAAAACTTAATTTCTATCACTTGGAATGATGCCAAATGAATAACTTACTTGAATTGGACCATTTTACACTATGTCCATTGTAGATTTGTGTCTCTGACAGTTTGTTTAGTTGCAGGGGACAAATTCAGTTTTTATGGCCTTAATGTGCTTTTCAGGGGCTGAAAAGCATGTTTTGGCCGAGTATGATATTTTTCATTAAAACTTGATTTCTATCACTTCGAATGATGCCAAATGAATAACTTACTTGAATTGGACCATTTTACACTATGTCCATTGTAGATTTGTGTCTCTGACAGTTCGGTTGGTGGCAGGGGACATTTTCAGTTTTTATGGCCAAAATGTGCTTTTCAGGGAATGAAAAGCATGTTTTGGCCGAGTATGATAATTTTCATTAAAACTTGATTTCTATCACTTCGAATGATGCCAAATGAAAAACTTACTTGAATTGGACCATATTACACTATGTCCATTTTAGATTTGTGTCTCTGACAGTTTGTTTGGTTGCAGGGGACATATTCAGTTTTTATGGCCAAAATGTGCTTTTCAGAGGCTGAAAAGCATGTTTTGGCCGAGTATGATAATTTTCATTAAAACTTGATTTCTATCACTTCGAATGATGCCAAATGAATAACTTACTTGAATTGGACCATTTTACACTATGTCCATTGTAGATTTGTGTCTCTGACTGTTCGTTTGGTTGCAGGGGACATATTCAGTTTTTATGGCCAAAATGTGCTTTTCAGGGGCTGAAAAGCATGTTTTGGCCGAGTATGATAATTTTCATTAAAACTTGATTTCTATCCATTCGAATGATGCCAAATGAATAACTTACTTGAATTGGACCATTTTACACTATGTCCATTGTAGATTTGTGTCTCTGACTGTTCGTTTGGTTGCAGGGGACATATTCAGTTTTTAAGGCCAAAATGTGCTTTTCAGGGGCTGAAAAGCATGTTTTGGCCGAGTATGATAATTTTCATTAAAACTTGATTTCTATCCATTCGAATGATGCCAAATGAATAACTTACTTGAATTGGACCATTTTACACTATGTCCATTGTAGATTTGTGTCTCTGACAGTTCGTTTGGTTGCAGGGGACATTTTCAGTTTTTATGGCCAAAATGTGCCTTTCAGGGGCTGAAAAGCATGTTTTGGCCGAGTATGATAATTTTCATTCAAACTTAATTTCTATCACTTGGAATGATGCCAAATGAATAACTTACTTGAATTGGACCATTTTACACTATGTACATTGTAAATTTGTGTCTCTGACAGTTTGTTTGGTTGCAGGGGACAAATTTCAGTTTTTATGGCCTTAATGTGCTTTTCAGGGGCTGAAAAGCATGTTTTGGCCGAGTATGATAATTTTCATTAAAACTTAATTTCTATCACTTGGAATGATGCCAAATGAATAACTTACTTGAATTGGACCATTTTACACTATGTACATTGTAAATTTGTGTCTCTGACAGTTTGTTTGGTTGCAGGGGACAAATTCAGTTTTTATGGCCTTAATGTGCTTTTCAGGGGCTGAAAAGCATGTTTTGGCCGAGTATGATAATTTTCATTAAAACTTGATTTCTATCACTTCGAATGATGCCAAATGAATAACTTACTTGAATTGGACCATTTTACACTATGTACATTCTAAATTTGTGTCTCTGACAGTTTGTTTGGTTGCAGGGGACATATTCAGTTTTTATGGCCAAAATGTGCTTTTCAGGGGCTGAAAAGCATGTTTTGGCCGAGAATGATATTTTTCATTAAAACTTGATTTCTATCACTTCGAATGATGCCAAATGAATAACTTACTTTAATTGGACCATTTTACACTATGCCCATTGTATATTTGTGTCTCTGACAGTTCGTTTGGTTGCAGGGGACATATTCAGTTTTTATGGCCAAAATGTGCTTTTCAGAGGCTGAAAAGCATGTTTTGGCCGAGTATGATGATTTTCATTAAAACTTGATTTCTATCACTTCGAATGATGCCAAATGAATAACTTACTTGAATTGGACCATTTTACACTATGTCCATTGTAGATTTGTGTCTCTGACAGTTCGTTTGGTTGCAGGGGACATTTTCAGTTTTTATGGCCAAAATGTGCTTTTCAGGGGCTGAAAAGCATGTTTTGGCCGAGTATGATAATTTTCATTAAAACTTGATTTCTATCACTTCGAATGATGCCAAATGAATAACTTACTTGAATTGGACCATTTTACACTATGTCCATTGTAGATTTGTGTCTCTGACAGTTCGTTTGGTTGCAGTTGACATATCCGTTTTTATGGCCAAAATGTGCTTTTCAGGGGCTGAAAAGCATGTTTTGGCCGAGTATGATAATTTTCATTAAAACTTGATTTCTATCACTTCGAATGATGCCAAATGAATAACTTACTTGAATTGGACCATTTTACACTATGTACATTCTAAATTTGTGTCTCTGACAGTTTGTTTGGTTGCAGGGGACAAATTCAGTTTTTATGGCCTTAATGTGCTTTTCAGGGGCTGAAAAGCATGTTTTGGCGGAGTATGATAATTTTCATTAAAACTTAATTTCTATCACTTCGAATGATGCCAAATGAATAACTTACTTGAATTGGACCATTTTACACTATGTCCATTGTAGATTTGTGTCTCTGACAGTCGTTTGGTTGCAGGGGACATATTCAGTTTTTATGGCCAAAATGAGCTTTTCAGGGGTTGAAAAGCATGTTTTGGCCGAGTATGATAATTTTCATTCAAACTTAATTTCTATCACTTGGAATGATGCCAAATGAATAACTTACTTGAATTGGACCATTTTACACTATGTACATTGTAAATTTGTGTCTCTGACAGTTTGTTTGGTTGCATGGGACAAATTTCAGTTTTTATGGCCTTAATGTGCTTTTCAGGGGCTGAAAAGCATGTTTTGGCCGAGTATGATAATTTTCATTAAAACTTAATTTCTATCACTTGGAATGATGCCAAATGAATAACTTACTTGAATTGGACCATTTTACACTATGTACATTGTAAATTTGTGTCTCTGACAGTTTGTTTGGTTGCAGGGGACAAATTCAGTTTTTATGGCCTTAATGTGCTTTTCAGGGGCTGAAAAGCATGTTTTGGCCGAGTATGATAATTTTCATTAAAACTTGATTTCTATCACTTCGAATGATGCCAAATGAATAACTTACTTGAATTGGACCATTTTACACTATGTACATTCTAAATTTGTGTCTCTGACAGTTTGTTTGGTTGCAGGGGACATTTTCAGTTTTTATGGCCAAAATGAGCTTTTCAGGGGCTGAAAAGCATGTTTTGGCCAAGTATGATAATTTTCATTAAACCTTGATTTCTATCACTTTGAATGATGCCAAATGAATAACTTACTTGAATTGGACCATTTTACACTATGTACATTGTAAATTTGTGTCTCTGACAGTTTGTTTGGTTGCAGGGGACAAATTCAGTTTTTATGGCCTTAATGTGCTTTTCAGGGGCTGAAAAGCATGTTTTGGCCGAGTATGATAATTTTCATTAAAACTTGATTTCTATCACTTCGAATGATGCCAAATGAATAACTTACTTGAATTGGACCATTTTACACTATGTACATTCTAAATTTGTGTCTCTGACAGTTTGTTTGGTTGCAGGGGACATTTTCAGTTTTTATGGCCAAAATGAGCTTTTCAGGGGCTGAAAAGCATGTTTTGGCCAAGTATGATAATTTTCATTAAACCTTGATTTCTATCACTTTGAATGATGCCAAATGAATAACTTACTTGAATTGGACCATTTTACACTATGTACATTGTAAATTTGTGTCTCTGACAGTTTGTTTGGTTGCAGGGGACAAATTCAGTTTTTATGGCCAAAATGTGCTTTTCAGGGAATGAAAAGCATGTTTTGGCCGAGTATGATAATTTTCATTAAAACTTGATTTCTATCACTTCGAATGATGCCAAATGAAAAACTTACTTGAATTGGACCATTTTACACTATGCCCATTGTATATTTGTGTCTCTGACAGTTCGGTTGGTTGCAGGGGACATTTTCAGTTTTTATGGCCAAAATGTGCTTTTCAGGGACTGAAAAGCATGTTTTGGCCGAGTATGATAATTTTCATTCAAACTTAATTTCTATCACTTGGAATGATGCCAAATGAATAACTTACTTGAATTGGACCATTTTACACTATGTACATTGTAAATTTGTGTCTCTGACAGTTTGTTTGGTTGCAGGGGACAAATTCAGTTTTTATGGCCTTAATGTGCTTTTCAGGGGCTGAAAAGCATGTTTTGGCCGAGTATGATAATTTTCATTAAAACTTGATTTCTATCACTTCGAATGATGCCAAATGAATAACTTACTTGAATTGGACCATTTTACACTATGTACATTCTAAATTTGTGTCTCTGACAGTTTGTTTGGTTGCAGGGGACAAATTCAGTTTTTATGGCCTTAATGTGCTTTTCAGGGGCTGAAAAGCATGTTTTGGCCGAGTATGATAATTTTCATTAAAACTTGATTTCTATCACTTCGAATGATGCCAAATGAAAAACTTACTTGAATTGGACCATTTTACACTATGCCCATTGTATATTTGTGTCTCTGACAGTTTGTTTGGTTGCAGGGGACATATTCAGTTTTTATGGCCAAAATGTGCTTTTCAGGGAATGAAAAGCATGTTTTGGCCGAGTATGATAATTTTCATTAAAACTTGATTTCTATCACTTCGAATGATGCCAAATGAAAAACTTACTTGAATTGGACCATATTACACTATGTCCATTTTAGATTTGTGTCTCTGACAGTTTGTTTGGTTGCAGGGGACATATTCAGTTTTTATGGCCAAAATGTGCTTTTCAGAGGCTGAAAAGCATGTTTTGGCCGAGTATGATAATTTTCATTAAAACTTGATTTCTATCACTTCGAATGATGCCAAATGAATCATTTACTTGAATTGGACCATTTTACACTATGTCCATTGTAGATTTGTGTCTCTGACAATTTGTTTGGTTGCAGGGGAAATATTCAGTTTTTATGGCCAAAATGTGCTTTTCAGGGGCTGAAAAGCATGTTTTGGCCGAGTATGATAATTTTCATTAAAACTTGATTTCTATCACTTCGAATGATGCCAAATGAATAACTTACTTGAATTGGACCATTTTACACTATGTCCATTGTAGATTTGTGTCTCTGACAGTTCGTTTGGTTGCAGGGGACATTTTCAGTTTTTATGGCCAAAATGTGCTTTTCAGGGGCTGAAAAGCATGTTTTGGCCGAGTATGGTAATTTTCATTAAAACTTGATTTCTATCCATTCGAATGATGCCAAATGAATAACTTACTTGAATTGGACCATTTTACACTATGTCCATTGTAGATTTGTGTCTCTGACTGTTCGTTTGGTTGCAGGGGACATATTCAGTTTTTATGGCCAAAATGTGCTTTTCAGGGGCTGAAAAGCATGTTTTGGCCGAGTATGATAATTTTCATTAAAACTTGATTTCTATCCATTCGAATGATGCCAAATGAATAACTTACTTGAATTGGACCATTTTACACTATGTCCATTGTAGATTTGTGTCTCTGACAGTTCGTTTGGTTGCAGGGGACATTTTCAGTTTTTATGGCCAAAATGTGCCTTTCAGGGGCTGAAAAGCATGTTTTGGCCGAGTATGATAATTTTCATTCAAACTTAATTTCTATCACTTGGAATGATGCCAAATGAATAACTTACTTGAATTGGACCATTTTACACTATGTACATTGTAAATTTGTGTCTCTGACAGTTTGTTTGGTTGCAGGGGACAAATTTCAGTTTTTATGGCCTTAATGTGCTTTTCAGGGGCTGAAAAGCATGTTTTGGCCGAGTATGATAATTTTCATTAAAACTTAATTTCTATCACTTGGAATGATGCCAAATGAATAACTTACTTGAATTGGACCATTTTACACTATGTACATTGTAAATTTGTGTCTCTGACAGTTTGTTTGGTTGCAGGGGACAAATTCAGTTTTTATGGCCTTAATGTGCTTTTCAGGGGCTGAAAAGCATGTTTTGGCCGAGTATGATAATTTTCATTAAAACTTGATTTCTATCACTTCGAATGATGCCAAATGAATAACTTACTTGAATTGGACCATTTTACACTATGTACATTCTAAATTTGTGTCTCTGACAGTTTGTTTGGTTGCAGGGGACATATTCAGTTTTTATGGCCAAAATGTGCTTTTCAGGGGCTGAAAAGCATGTTTTGGCCGAGAATGATATTTTTCATTAAAACTTGATTTCTATCACTTCGAATGATGCCAAATGAATAACTTACTTTAATTGGACCATTTTACACTATGCCCATTGTATATTTGTGTCTCTGACAGTTCGTTTGGTTGCAGGGGACATATTCAGTTTTTATGGCCAAAATGTGCTTTTCAGAGGCTGAAAAGCATGTTTTGGCCGAGTATGATGATTTTCATTAAAACTTGATTTCTATCACTTCGAATGATGCCAAATGAATAACTTACTTGAATTGGACCATTTTACACTATGTCCATTGTAGATTTGTGTCTCTGACAGTTCGTTTGGTTGCAGGGGACATTTTCAGTTTTTATGGCCAAAATGTGCTTTTCAGGGGCTGAAAAGCATGTTTTGGCCGAGTATGATAATTTTCATTAAAACTTGATTTCTATCACTTCGAATGATGCCAAATGAATAACTTACTTGAATTGGACCATTTTACACTATGTCCATTGTAGATTTGTGTCTCTGACAGTTCGTTTGGTTGCAGTTGACATATCCGTTTTTATGGCCAAAATGTGCTTTTCAGGGGCTGAAAAGCATGTTTTGGCCGAGTATGATAATTTTCATTAAAACTTAATTTTTTATCACTTGGAATGATGCCAAATGAAAAACTTACTTGAATTGGACCATTTTACACTATGTACATTGTAAATTTGTGTCTCTGACAGTTTGTTTGGTTGCAGGGGACAAATTCAGTTTTTATGGCCTTAATGTGCTTTTCAGGGGCTGAAAAGCATGTTTTGGCCGAGTATGATAATTTTCATTAAAACTTGATTTCTATCACTTCGAATGATGCCAAATGAATAACTTACTTGAATTGGACCATTTTACACTATGTACATTCTAAATTTGTGTCTCTGACAGTTTGTTTGGTTGCAGGGGACATTTTCAGTTTTTATGGCCAAAATGAGCTTTTCAGGGGCTGAAAAGCATGTTTTGGCCAAGTATGATAATTTTCATTAAACCTTGATTTCTATCACTTTGAATGATGCCAAATGAATAACTTACTTGAATTGGACCATTTTACACTATGTACATTGTAAATTTGTGTCTCTGACAGTTTGTTTGGTTGCAGGGGACAAATTCAGTTTTTATGGCCAAAATGTGCTTTTCAGGGAATGAAAAGCATGTTTTGGCCGAGTATGATAATTTTCATTAAAACTTGATTTCTATCACTTCGAATGATGCCAAATGAAAAACTTACTTGAATTGGACCATTTTACACTATGCCCATTGTATATTTGTGTCTCTGACAGTTCGGTTGGTTGCAGGGGACATTTTCAGTTTTTATGGCCAAAATGTGCTTTTCAGGGACTGAAAAGCATGTTTTGGCCGAGTATGATAATTTTCATTCAAACTTAATTTCTATCACTTGGAATGATGCCAAATGAATAACTTACTTGAATTGGACCATTTTACACTATGTACATTGTAAATTTGTGTCTCTGACAGTTTGTTTGGTTGCAGGGGACAAATTCAGTTTTTATGGCCTTAATGTGCTTTTCAGGGGCTGAAAAGCATGTTTTGGCCGAGTATGATAATTTTCATTAAAACTTGATTTCTATCACTTCGAATGATGCCAAATGAATAACTTACTTGAATTGGACCATTTTACACTATGTACATTCTAAATTTGTGTCTCTGACAGTTTGTTTGGTTGCAGGGGACAAATTCAGTTTTTATGGCCTTAATGTGCTTTTCAGGGGCTGAAAAGCATGTTTTGGCCGAGTATGATAATTTTCATTAAAACTTGATTTCTATCACTTCGAATGATGCCAAATGAAAAACTTACTTGAATTGGACCATTTTACACTATGCCCATTGTATATTTGTGTCTCTGACAGTTTGTTTGGTTGCAGGGGACATATTCAGTTTTTATGGCCAAAATGTGCTTTTCAGGGAATGAAAAGCATGTTTTGGCCGAGTATGATAATTTTCATTAAAACTTGATTTCTATCACTTCGAATGATGCCAAATGAAAAACTTACTTGAATTGGACCATATTACACTATGTCCATTTTAGATTTGTGTCTCTGACAGTTTGTTTGGTTGCAGGGGACATATTCAGTTTTTATGGCCAAAATGTGCTTTTCAGAGGCTGAAAAGCATGTTTTGGCCGAGTATGATAATTTTCATTAAAACTTGATTTCTATCACTTCGAATGATGCCAAATGAATCATTTACTTGAATTGGACCATTTTACACTATGTCCATTGTAGATTTGTGTCTCTGACAATTTGTTTGGTTGCAGGGGAAATATTCAGTTTTTATGGCCAAAATGTGCTTTTCAGGGGCTGAAAAGCATGTTTTGGCCGAGTATGATAATTTTCATTAAAACTTGATTTCTATCACTTCGAATGATGCCAAATGAATAACTTACTTGAATTGGACCATTTTACACTATGTCCATTGTAGATTTGTGTCTCTGACAGTTCGTTTGGTTGCAGGGGACATTTTCAGTTTTTATGGCCAAAATGTGCTTTTCAGGGGCTGAAAAGCATGTTTTGGCCGAGTATGGTAATTTTCATTAAAACTTGATTTCTATCCATTCGAATGATGCCAAATGAATAACTTACTTGAATTGGACCATTTTACACTATGTCCATTGTAGATTTGTGTCTCTGACTGTTCGTTTGGTTGCAGGGGACATATTCAGTTTTTATGGCCAAAATGTGCTTTTCAGGGGCTGAAAAGCATGTTTTGGCCGAGTATGATAATTTTCATTAAAACTTGATTTCTATCCATTCGAATGATGCCAAATGAATAACTTACTTGAATTGGACCATTTTACACTATGTCCATTGTAGATTTGTGTCTCTGACAGTTCGTTTGGTTGCAGGGGACATTTTCAGTTTTTATGGCCAAAATGTGCCTTTCAGGGGCTGAAAAGCATGTTTTGGCCGAGTATGATAATTTTCATTCAAACTTAATTTCTATCACTTGGAATGATGCCAAATGAATAACTTACTTGAATTGGACCATTTTACACTATGTACATTGTAAATTTGTGTCTCTGACAGTTTGTTTGGTTGCAGGGGACAAATTTCAGTTTTTATGGCCTTAATGTGCTTTTCAGGGGCTGAAAAGCATGTTTTGGCCGAGTATGATAATTTTCATTAAAACTTAATTTCTATCACTTGGAATGATGCCAAATGAATAACTTACTTGAATTGGACCATTTTACACTATGTACATTGTAAATTTGTGTCTCTGACAGTTTGTTTGGTTGCAGGGGACAAATTCAGTTTTTATGGCCTTAATGTGCTTTTCAGGGGCTGAAAAGCATGTTTTGGCCGAGTATGATAATTTTCATTAAAACTTGATTTCTATCACTTCGAATGATGCCAAATGAATAACTTACTTGAATTGGACCATTTTACACTATGTACATTCTAAATTTGTGTCTCTGACAGTTTGTTTGGTTGCAGGGGACATATTCAGTTTTTATGGCCAAAATGTGCTTTTCAGGGGCTGAAAAGCATGTTTTGGCCGAGAATGATATTTTTCATTAAAACTTGATTTCTATCACTTCGAATGATGCCAAATGAATAACTTACTTTAATTGGACCATTTTACACTATGCCCATTGTATATTTGTGTCTCTGACAGTTCGTTTGGTTGCAGGGGACATATTCAGTTTTTATGGCCAAAATGTGCTTTTCAGAGGCTGAAAAGCATGTTTTGGCCGAGTATGATGATTTTCATTAAAACTTGATTTCTATCACTTCGAATGATGCCAAATGAATAACTTACTTGAATTGGACCATTTTACACTATGTCCATTGTAGATTTGTGTCTCTGACAGTTCGTTTGGTTGCAGGGGACATTTTCAGTTTTTATGGCCAAAATGTGCTTTTCAGGGGCTGAAAAGCATGTTTTGGCCGAGTATGATAATTTTCATTAAAACTTGATTTCTATCACTTCGAATGATGCCAAATGAATAACTTACTTGAATTGGACCATTTTACACTATGTCCATTGTAGATTTGTGTCTCTGACAGTTCGTTTGGTTGCAGTTGACATATCCGTTTTTATGGCCAAAATGTGCTTTTCAGGGGCTGAAAAGCATGTTTTGGCCGAGTATGATAATTTTCATTAAAACTTGATTTCTATCACTTCGAATGATGCCAAATGAATAACTTACTTGAATTGGACCATTTTACACTATGTACATTCTAAATTTGTGTCTCTGACAGTTTGTTTGGTTGCAGGGGACATTTTCAGTTTTTATGGCCAAAATGAGCTTTTCAGGGGCTGAAAAGCATGTTTTGGCCAAGTATGATAATTTTCATTAAACCTTGATTTCTATCACTTTGAATGATGCCAAATGAATAACTTACTTGAATTGGACCATTTTACACTATGTACATTGTAAATTTGTGTCTCTGACAGTTTGTTTGGTTGCAGGGGACAAATTCAGTTTTTATGGCCAAAATGTGCTTTTCAGGGAATGAAAAGCATGTTTTGGCCGAGTATGATAATTTTCATTAAAACTTGATTTCTATCACTTCGAATGATGCCAAATGAATAACTTACTTGAATTGGACCATTTTACATTATGTAAATTGTAAATTTGTGTCTCTGACAGTTTGTTTGGTTGCAGGGGACAAATTCAGTTTTTATGGCCTTAATGTGCTTTTCAGGGGCTGAAAAGCATGTTTTGGCCGAGTATGATAATTTTCATTAAAACTTAATTTCTATCACTTGGAATGATGCCAAATGAATAACTTACTTGAATTGAACCATTTTACACTATGTACATTCTAAATTTGTGTCTCTGACAGTTCGTTTGGTTGCAGGGGACATATTCAGTTTATATGGCCAAAATGTGCTTTTCAGGGGCTGAAAAGCATGTTTTGGCCGAGTATGATAATTTTCATTAAAACTTAATTTCTATAACTTGGAATGATGCCAAATGAATAACTTACTTGAATTGGACCATTTTACACTATGTCCATTGTAGATTTGTGTCTCCGACAGTTTGTTTGGTTGCAGGGGACAAATTCAGTTTTTATGGCCTTAATGTGCTTTTCAGGGGCTGAAAAGCATGTTTTGGCCGAGTATGATAATTTTCATTAAAACTTAATTTCTATCACTTCGAATGATGTAAAATGAATAACTTACTTGAATTGGACCATTTTACACTATGTCCATTGTAGATTTGTGTCTCTGACAGTTTGTTTGGTTGCAGGGGACAAATTCAGTTTTTATGGCCAAAATGTGCTTTTCAGGGGCTGAAAAGCATGTTTTGGCCGAGTATGATAATTTTCATTAAAACCTAATTTCTATCACTTCGAATGATGCCAAATGAATAACTTACTTGAATTGGACCATTTTACACTATGACCATTGTAGATTTGTGTCTCTGACAGTTCGTTTGGTTGCAGGGGACATATTCAGTTTTTATGGCCAAAATGTGCTTTTCAGGGGCTGAAAAGCATGTTTTGGCCGAGTATGATAATTTTCATTAAAACTTAATTTTTTATCACTTGGAATGATGCCAAATGAAAAACTTACTTGAATTGGACGATTATACACTATGTCCATTGTAGATTTGTGTCTCTGACAGTTCGTTTGGTTGCACGGGACATATTCAGTTTTTATGGCCAAAGTGTGCTTTTCAGGGGCTGAAAGCACGTTTCGGCCGAGTATGATAATTTTCATTAAAACTTAATTTCTATAACTTGGAATGATGCTAAATGAATAACTTTACTTGAATTGGACCATTTTACTCTATGTCCATTGTAGATTTGTTTCTGACAGTTCGTTTGGTTGCAGGGGACATATTCCGTTTTTATGGCCTTAATGTGCTTTTCAGGGGCTGAAAAGCACGTTTTGGCCGAGTATAATAGTTTTCATTAAAACTTAATTTTTATCACTTCGAATGATGCCAAATGAATAACTTACTTAATTTTGACCATTTTACACTATGTCCATTGTAGATTTGTGTCTCTGACAGTCCGTTTGGTTGCAGGGGACATATTCAGTTTTTATGGCCAAAATGTGCTTTTCAGGGGCTGAAAAGCACGTTTTGGCCGAGTATGATAGTTTTCATTAAAACTTAATTTCTATAACTTGGAATGATGCCAAATAAATAACTTACTAGAATTGGACCATTTTACACTATGTCCATTGTAGATTTGTTTCTGACAGTTCGTTTTTTTGCAGCAGACATATTCCGTTTTTATGGCCAAAATGTGCTTTTCAGGGGCTGAAAAGCACGTTTTGGCCGAGTATGATAGTTTTCATTAAAACTTAATTTTTATCACTTCGAATGATGCCAAATGAATAACTTACTTAATTTGGACCATTTTACACTATGTCCATTGTAGATTTGTGTCTCTGACAGTCCGTTTGGTTGCAGGGGACATATTCCGTTTTTATGGCCTTAATGTGCTTTTCAGGGGCTGAAAAGCACGTTTTGGCCGAGTATAATAGTTTTCATTAAAACTTAATTTTTATCACTTCGAATGATGCCAAATGAATAACTTACTTAATTTTGACCATTTTACACTATGTCCATTGTAGATTTGTGTCTCTGACAGTCCGTTTGGTTGCAGGGGACATATTCAGTTTTTATGGCCAAAATGTGCTTTTCAGGGGCTGAAAAGCACGTTTTGGCCGAGTATGATAGTTTTCATTAAAACTTAATTTCTATAACTTGGAATGATGCCAAATAAATAACTTACTAGAATTGGACCATTTTACACTATGTCCATTGTAGATTTGTTTCTGACAGTTCGTTTTTTTGCAGCAGACATATTCCGTTTTTATGGCCAAAATGTGCTTTTCAGGGGCTGAAAAGCACGTTTTGGCCGAGTATAATAGTTTTCATTAAAACTTAATTTCTATAACTTGGAATGATGCTAAATGAATAACTTTACTTGAATTGGACCATTTTACTCTATGTCCATTGTAGATTTGTTTCTGACAGTTCGTTTTTTTGCAGCAGACATATTCCGTTTTTATGGCCTTAATGTGCTTTTCAGGGGCTGAAAAGCACGTTTTGGCCGAGTATAATAGTTTTCATTAAAACTTAATTTCTATCACTTGGAATGATGCCAAATGAAAAACTTACTTGAATTGGACGATTATACACTATGTCCATTGTAGATTTGTGTCACTGACAGTTCGTTTGGTTGCAGGGGACATATTCAGTTTTTATGGCCAAAGTGTGCTTTTCAGGGGCTGAAAAGCACGTTTCGGCCGAGTATGATAATTTTCATTAAAACTTAATTTCTATAACTTGGAATGATGCTAAATGAATAACTTTACTTGAATTGGACCATTTTACACTATGTCGATTGTAGATTTGTTTCTGACAGTTCGTTTGGTTGAAGGGGACATGTTTAGTTTTTATGGCCGAAATGTGCTTTTCAGGTGTTGAAAAGCACGTTTTGACCGAGTATGATAGTTTTCATTTAAACTTAATTTCTATAACTTGGAATGATACCAAATGAATAACATACTTGAATTGGACCATTTTACACTATTTCATTGTAGAATTGTGTCTCTGACAGTTCGTTTGGTTGCAGCAGACATATTTAGTTTTTATGGATTTAATGTGCTTTTCAGGGGCTGAAAAGCACGTTTTGGCCGAGTATGATAATTTTCATTAAAACTTAATTTCTATCACTTGGAATGATGCCAAATGAATAACTTACTTGAATTGGACCATTTTACACTATGTCCATTGTAGATTTGTTTCTGACAGTTCGTTTGGTTGAAGGGGACATATTTAGTTTTTATGGCCGAAATGTGCTTTTCAGGTGTTGAAAAGCACGTTTTGACCGAGTATGATAGTTTTCATTTAAACTTAATTTCTATAACTTGGAATGATGCCAAATGAATAACATACTTGAATTGGACCATTTTACACTATTTCATTGTAGATTTGTGTCTCTGACAGTTCGTTTGGTTGCAGCAGACATATTTAGTTTTTATGGATTTAATGTGCTTTTAAGGGGCTGAAAAGCACGTTTTGGCCGAGTATGATAATTTTCATTAAAACTTATTTTCTATCTTTTGGAATGATGCCAAATGAATAACTTACTTGAATTGGACCATTTTACATTATGTACATTGTAAATTTGTGTCTCTGACAGTTTGTTTGGTTGCAAGGGACAAATTCAGTTTTTATGGCCTTAATGTGCTTTTCAGGGGCTGAAAAGCATGTTTTGGCCGAGTATGATAATTTTCATTAAAACTTAATTTCTATCACTTCGAATGATGCCAAATGAATAACTTACTTGAATTGGACCATTTTACACTATGACCATTGTAGATTTGTGTCTCTGACAGTTCGTTTGGTTGCAGGGGACATATTCAGTTTTTATGGCCAAAATGTGCTTTTCAGGGGCTGAAAAGCATGTTTTGGCCGAGTATGATAATTTTCATTAAAACTTAATTTTTTATCACTTGGAATGATGCCAAATGAAAAACTTACTTGAATTGGACGATTATACACTATGTCCATTGTAGATTTGTGTCTCTGACAGTTCGTTTGGTTGCAGCAGACATATTCCGTTTTTATGGCCTTAAAGTGCTTTTCAGGGGCTGAAAAGCACGTTTTGGCCGAGTATAATAGTTTTCAATTAAACTTAATTTTTATCACTTCGAATGATGCCAAATGAATAACTTACTTGAATTGGATCATTTTACACTATTTCATTGTAGATTTGTGTCTCTGACAGTTCGTTTGGTTGCAGCAGACATATTCAGTTTTTATGGCCTTAATGTCTTTTCAGGGGCTGAAAAGCACATTTTGGCCGAGTATGATAATTTTCATTAAAACTTATTTTTTTATCACTTGGAATGATGCCAAATGAAAAACTTACTTGAATTGGACGATTATACATTATGTCCATTGTAGATTTGTGTCTCTGACAGTTCGTTTGGTTGCAGCAGACATATTCAGTTTTTATGGCCTTAATGTGCTTTTCAGGGGCTGAAAAGCACGTTTTGGCCGAGTATAATAGTTTTCATTAAAACTTAATTTTTATCACTTCGAATGATGCCAAATGAATAACTTACTTAATTTGGACCATTTTACACTATGTCCATTGTAGATTTGTGTCTCTGACAGTCCGTTTGGTTGCAGGGGACATATTCAGTTTTTATGGCCAAAATGTGCTTTTCAGGGGCTGAAAAGCACGTTTCGGCCGAGTATGATAATTTTCATTAAAACTTAATTTCTATCACTTGGAATGATGCCAAATGAAAAACTTACTTGAATTGGACGATTATACACTATGTCCATTGTAGATTTGTGTCACTGACAGTTCGTTTGGTTGCAGGGGACATATTCAGTTTTTATGGCCAAAGTGTGCTTTTCAGGGGCTGAAAAGCACGTTTCGGCCGAGTATGATAATTTTCATTAAAACTTAATTTCTATAACTTGGAATGATGCTAAATGAATAACTTTACTTGAATTGGACCATTTTACACTATGTCCATTGTAGATTTGTTTCTGACAGTTCGTTTGGTTGAAGGGGACATGTTTAGTTTTTATGGCCGAAATGTGCTTTTCAGGTGTTGAAAAGCACGTTTTGACCGAGTATGATAGTTTTCATTTAAACTTAATTTCTATAACTTGGAATGATGCCAAATGAATAACATACTTGAATTGGACCATTTTACACTATTTCATTGTAGATTTGTGTCTCTGACAGTTCGTTTGGTTGCAGCAGACATATTTAGTTTTTATGGATTTAATGTGCTTTTCAGGGGCTGAAAAGCACGTTTTGGCCGAGTATGATAATTTTCATTAAAACTTAATTTCTATCACTTGGAATGATGCCAAATGAATAACTTACTTGAATTGGACCATTTTACACTATGTCCATTGTAGATTTGTTTCTGACAGTTCGTTTGGTTGAAGGGGACATATTTAGTTTTTATGGCCGAAATGTGCTTTTCAGGTGTTGAAAAGCACGTTTTGACCGAGTATGATAGTTTTCATTTAAACTTAATTTCTATAACTTGGAATGATGCCAAATGAATAACTTACTTGAATTGGACCATTTTTCACTATGTCCATTGTAGATTTGTGTCTCAGACAGTTTGTTTGGTTGCAGGGGACAAATTCAGTTTTTATGGCCTTAATGTGCTTTTAAGGGGCTGAAAAGCATGTTTTGGCCGAGTATGATAATTTTCATTAAAACTTATTTTCTATCACTTCGAATGATGTAAAATGAATAACTTACTTGAATTGGACCATTTTACACTATGTCCATTGTAGATTTGTGTCTCTGACAGTTTGTTTGGTTGCAGGGGACAAATTCAGTTTTTATGGCCAAAATGTGCTTTTCAGGGGCTGAAAAGCATGTTTTGGCCGAGTATGATAATTTTCATTTAAACTTAATTTCTATCACTTCGAATGATGCCAAATGAATAACTTACTTGAATTGGACCATTTTACACTATGTCCATTGTAGATTTGTGTCTCTGACAGTTCGTTTGGTTGCAGGGGACATATTCAGTTTTTATGGCCAAAATGTGCTTTTCAGGGGCTGAAAAGCATGTTTTGGCCGAGTATGATAATTTTCATTAAAACTTAATTTTTATCACTTGGAATGATGCCAAATGAATAACTTACTTGAATTGGACCATTTTACACTATGTCCATTGTAGATTTGTGTCTCTGACAGTTCGTTTGGTTGCAGGGGACATATTCAGTTTTTATGGCCAAAATGTGCTTTTCAGGGGCTGAAAAGCATGTTTTGGCCAAGTATGATATTTTTCATTAAAACTTGATTTCTATCACTTCGAATGATGCCAAATGAATAACTTACTTGAATTGGACCATTTTACACTATGCCCATTGTATATTTGTGTCTCTGACAGTTCGTTTGGTTGCAGGGGACATATTCAGTTTTTATGGCCAAAATGTGCTTTTCAGGGGCTGAAAAGCATGTTTTGGCCGAGTATGATAAATTTCATTAAAACTTAATTTCCATCACTTGGAATGATGCCAAATGAATAACTTACTTGAATTGGACCATTTTACACTATGTCCATTGTAGATTTGTGTCTCTGACAGTTCGTTTGGTTGCAGGCGACATATTCAGTTTTTATGGCCAAAATGTGCTTTTCAGGGCTGAAAAGCATGTTTTGGCCGAGTATGATATTTTTCATTAAAACTTAATTTTTTATCACTTGGAATGATGCCAAATGAAAAACTTACTTGAATTGGACGATTATACACTATGTCCATTGTAGATTTGTGTCTCTGACAGTTCGTTTGGTTGCAGCAGACATATTCCGTTTTTATGGCCTTAAAGTGCTTTTCAGGGGCTGAAAAGCACGTTTTGGCCGAGTATAATAGTTTTCAATTAAACTTAATTTTTATCACTTCGAATGATGCCAAATGAATAACTTACTTGAATTGGATCATTTTACACTATTTCATTGTAGATTTGTGTCTCTGACAGTTCGTTTGGTTGCAGCAGACATATTCAGTTTTTATGGCCTTAATGTCTTTTCAGGGGCTGAAAAGCACATTTTGGCCGAGTATGATAATTTTCATTAAAACTTATTTTTTTATCACTTGGAATGATGCCAAATGAAAAACTTACTTGAATTGGACGATTATACATTATGTCCATTGTAGATTTGTGTCTCTGACAGTTCGTTTGGTTGCAGCAGACATATTCAGTTTTTATGGCCTTAATGTGCTTTTCAGGGGCTGAAAAGCACGTTTTGGCCGAGTATAATAGTTTTCATTAAAACTTAATTTTTATCACTTCGAATGATGCCAAATGAATAACTTACTTAATTTGGACCATTTTACACTATGTCCATTGTAGATTTGTGTCTCTGACAGTCCGTTTGGTTGCAGGGGACATATTCAGTTTTTATGGCCAAAATGTGCTTTTCAGGGGCTGAAAAGCACGTTTCGGCCGAGTATGATAATTTTCATTAAAACTTAATTTCTATCACTTGGAATGATGCCAAATGAAAAACTTACTTGAATTGGACGATTATACACTATGTCCATTGTAGATTTGTGTCACTGACAGTTCGTTTGGTTGCAGGGGACATATTCAGTTTTTATGGCCAAAGTGTGCTTTTCAGGGGCTGAAAAGCACGTTTCGGCCGAGTATGATAATTTTCATTAAAACTTAATTTCTATAACTTGGAATGATGCTAAATGAATAACTTTACTTGAATTGGACCATTTTACACTATGTCCATTGTAGATTTGTTTCTGACAGTTCGTTTGGTTGAAGGGGACATGTTTAGTTTTTATGGCCGAAATGTGCTTTTCAGGTGTTGAAAAGCACGTTTTGACCGAGTATGATAGTTTTCATTTAAACTTAATTTCTATAACTTGGAATGATGCCAAATGAATAACATACTTGAATTGGACCATTTTACACTATTTCATTGTAGATTTGTGTCTCTGACAGTTCGTTTGGTTGCAGCAGACATATTTAGTTTTTATGGATTTAATGTGCTTTTCAGGGGCTGAAAAGCACGTTTTGGCCGAGTATGATAATTTTCATTAAAACTTAATTTCTATCACTTGGAATGATGCCAAATGAATAACTTACTTGAATTGGACCATTTTACACTATGTCCATTGTAGATTTGTTTCTGACAGTTCGTTTGGTTGAAGGGGACATATTTAGTTTTTATGGCCGAAATGTGCTTTTCAGGTGTTGAAAAGCACGTTTTGACCGAGTATGATAGTTTTCATTTAAACTTAATTTCTATAACTTGGAATGATGCCAAATGAATAACTTACTTGAATTGGACCATTTTTCACTATGTCCATTGTAGATTTGTGTCTCAGACAGTTTGTTTGGTTGCAGGGGACAAATTCAGTTTTTATGGCCTTAATGTGCTTTTAAGGGGCTGAAAAGCATGTTTTGGCCGAGTATGATAATTTTCATTAAAACTTATTTTCTATCACTTCGAATGATGTAAAATGAATAACTTACTTGAATTGGACCATTTTACACTATGTCCATTGTAGATTTGTGTCTCTGACAGTTTGTTTGGTTGCAGGGGACAAATTCAGTTTTTATGGCCAAAATGTGCTTTTCAGGGGCTGAAAAGCATGTTTTGGCCGAGTATGATAATTTTCATTTAAACTTAATTTCTATCACTTCGAATGATGCCAAATGAATAACTTACTTGAATTGGACCATTTTACACTATGTCCATTGTAGATTTGTGTCTCTGACAGTTCGTTTGGTTGCAGGGGACATATTCAGTTTTTATGGCCAAAATGTGCTTTTCAGGGGCTGAAAAGCATGTTTTGGCCGAGTATGATAATTTTCATTAAAACTTAATTTTTATCACTTGGAATGATGCCAAATGAATAACTTACTTAAATTGGACCATTTTACACTATGTCCATTGTAGATTTGTGTCTCTGACAGTTCGTTTGGTTGCAGGGGACATATTCAGTTTTTATGGCCAAAATGTGCTTTTCAGGGGCTGAAAAGCATGTTTTGGCCAAGTATGATATTTTTCATTAAAACTTGATTTCTATCACTTCGAATGATGCCAAATGAATAACTTACTTGAATTGGACCATTTTACACTATGCCCATTGTATATTTGTGTCTCTGACAGTTCGTTTGGTTGCAGGGGACATATTCAGTTTTTATGGCCAAAATGTGCTTTTCAGGGGCTGAAAAGCATGTTTTGGCCGAGTATGATAAATTTCATTAAAACTTAATTTCCATCACTTGGAATGATGCCAAATGAATAACTTACTTGAATTGGACCATTTTACACTATGTCCATTGTAGATTTGTGTCTCTGACAGTTCGTTTGGTTGCAGGCGACATATTCAGTTTTTATGGCCAAAATGTGCTTTTCAGGGCTGAAAAGCATGTTTTGGCCGAGTATGATATTTTTCATTAAAACTTGATTTCTATCACTTCGAATGATGCCAAATGAATAACTTACTTGAATTGGACCATTTTACACTATGTCCATTGTAGATTTGTGTCTCTGACAGTTCGTTTGGTTGCAGGGGACATATTCAGTTTTTATGGCCAAAATGTGCTTTTCAGGGGCTGAAAAGCATGTTTTGGCCGAGTATGATATTTTTCAGTAAAACTTGATTTCTATCACTTCGAATGATGCCAAATGAATAACTTACTTGAATTGGACCATTTTACACTATGCCCATTGTATATTTGTGTCTCTGACAGTTCGTTTGGTTGCAGGGGACATATTCAGTTTTTATGGCCAAAATGTGCTTTTCAGGGGCTGAAAAGCATGTTTTGGCCGAGTATGATAAATTTCATTAAAACTTAATTTCCATCACTTGGAATGATGCCAAATGAATAACTTACTTGAATTGGACCATTTTACACTATGTCCATTGTAGATTTGTGTCTCTGACAGTTCGTTTGGTTGCAGGGGACATATTCAGTTTTTATGGCCAAAATGTGCTTTTCAGGGGCTGAAAAGCATGTTTTGGCCGAGTATGATAATTTTCATTAAAACTTAATTTCTATCACTTGGAATGATGCCAAATGAATAACTTACTTGAATTGGACCATTTTACACTATGTACATTCTAAATTTGTGTCTCTGACAGTTTGTTTGGTTGCAGGGGACATTTTCAGTTTTTATGGCCAAAATGAGCTTTTCAGGGGCTGAAAAGCATGTTTTGGCCAAGTATGAAAATTTTCATTAAAACTTGATTTCTATCACTTTGAATGATGCCAAATGAATAACTTACTTGAATTGGACCATTTTACACTATGTACATTGTAAATTTGTGTCTCTGACAGTTTGTTTGGTTGCAGGGGACAAATTCAGTTTTTATGGCCAAAATGTGCTTTTCAGAGGCTGAAAAGCATGTTTTGGCCGAGTATGATATTTTTCATTAAAACTTGATTTCTATCACTTCGAATGATGCCAAATGAATAACTTACTTGAATTGGACCATTTTACACTATGTCCATTGTAGATTTGTGTCTCTGACAGTTCGTTTGGTTGCAGGGGACATATTCAGTTTTTATGGCCAAAATGTGCTTTTCAGGGGCTGAAAAGCATGTTTTGGCCGAGTATGATATTTTTCATTAAAACTTGATTTCTATCACTTCGATTGATGCCAAATGAATAACTTACTTGAATTGGACCATTTTACACTATGCCCATTGTATATTTGTGTCTCTGACAGTTCGTTTGGTTGCAGGGGACATATTCAGTTTTTATGGCCAAAATGTGCTTTTCAGGGGCTGAAAAGCATGTTTTGGCCGAGTATGATAAATTTCATTAAAACTTAATTTCCATCACTTGGAATGATGCCAAATGAATAACTTACTTGAATTGGACCATTTTACACTATGTCCATTGTAGATTTGTGTCTCTGACAGTTCGTTTGGTTGCAGGGGACATATTCAGTTTTTATGGCCAAAATGTGCTTTTCAGGGGCTGAAAAGCATGTTTTGGCCGAGTATGATAATTTTCATTAAAACTTAATTTCTATCACTTGGAATGATGCCAAATGAATAACTTACTTGAATTGGACCATTTTACACTATGTACATTCTAAATTTGTGTCTCTGACAGTTTGTTTGGTTGCAGGGGACATTTTCAGTTTTTATGGCCAAAATGAGCTTTTCAGGGGCTGAAAAGCATGTTTTGGCCAAGTATGATAATTTTCTTTAAAACTTGATTTCTATCACTTTGAATGATGCCAAATGAATAACTTACTTGAATTGGACCATTTTACACTATGTACATTGTATATTTGTGTCTCTGACAGTTTGTTTGGTTGCAGGGGACAAATTCAGTTTTTATGGCCTTAATGTGCTTTTCAGGGGCTGAAAAGCATGTTTTGGCGGAGTATGATAATTTTCATTAAAACTTAATTTCTATCACTTCGAATGATGCCAAATGAATAACTTACTTGAATTGGACCATTTTACACTATGTCCATTGTAGATTTGTTTCTGACAGTTCGTTTGGTTGAAGGGGACATATTTAGTTTTTATGGCCGAAATGTGCTTTTCAGGTGTTGAAAAGCACGTTTTGACCGAGTATGATAGTTTTCATTTAAACTTAATTTCTATAACTTGGAATGATGCCAAATGAATAACTTACTTGAATTGGACCATTTTTCACTATGTCCATTGTAGATTTGTGTCTCAGACAGTTTGTTTGGTTGCAGGGGACAAATTCAGTTTTTATGGCCTTAATGTGCTTTTAAGGGGCTGAAAAGCATGTTTTGGCCGAGTATGATAATTTTCATTAAAACTTATTTTCTATCACTTCGAATGATGTAAAATGAATAACTTACTTGAATTGGACCATTTTACACTATGTCCATTGTAGATTTGTGTCTCTGACAGTTTGTTTGGTTGCAGGGGACAAATTCAGTTTTTATGGCCAAAATGTGCTTTTCAGGGGCTGAAAAGCATGTTTTGGCCGAGTATGATAATTTTCATTTAAACTTAATTTCTATCACTTCGAATGATGCCAAATGAATAACTTACTTGAATTGGACCATTTTACACTATGTCCATTGTAGATTTGTGTCTCTGACAGTTCGTTTGGTTGCAGGGGACATATTCAGTTTTTATGGCCAAAATGTGCTTTTCAGGGGCTGAAAAGCATGTTTTGGCCGAGTATGATAATTTTCATTAAAACTTAATTTTTATCACTTGGAATGATGCCAAATGAATAACTTACTTGAATTGGACCATTTTACACTATGTCCATTGTAGATTTGTGTCTCTGACAGTTCGTTTGGTTGCAGGGGACATATTCAGTTTTTATGGCCAAAATGTGCTTTTCAGGGGCTGAAAAGCATGTTTTGGCCAAGTATGATATTTTTCATTAAAACTTGATTTCTATCACTTCGAATGATGCCAAATGAATAACTTACTTGAATTGGACCATTTTACACTATGCCCATTGTATATTTGTGTCTCTGACAGTTCGTTTGGTTGCAGGGGACATATTCAGTTTTTATGGCCAAAATGTGCTTTTCAGGGGCTGAAAAGCATGTTTTGGCCGAGTATGATAAATTTCATTAAAACTTAATTTCCATCACTTGGAATGATGCCAAATGAATAACTTACTTGAATTGGACCATTTTACACTATGTCCATTGTAGATTTGTGTCTCTGACAGTTCGTTTGGTTGCAGGCGACATATTCAGTTTTTATGGCCAAAATGTGCTTTTCAGGGCTGAAAAGCATGTTTTGGCCGAGTATGATATTTTTCATTAAAACTTGATTTCTATCACTTCGAATGATGCCAAATGAATAACTTACTTGAATTGGACCATTTTACACTATGTCCATTGTAGATTTGTGTCTCTGACAGTTCGTTTGGTTGCAGGGGACATATTCAGTTTTTATGGCCAAAATGTGCTTTTCAGGGGCTGAAAAGCATGTTTTGGCCGAGTATGATATTTTTCATTAAAACTTGATTTCTATCACTTCGAATGATGCCAAATGAATAACTTACTTGAATTGGACCATTTTACACTATGCCCATTGTATATTTGTGTCTCTGACAGTTCGTTTGGTTGCAGGGGACATATTCAGTTTTTATGGCCAAAATGTGCTTTTCAGGGGCTGAAAAGCATGTTTTGGCCGAGTATGATAAATTTCATTAAAACTTAATTTCCATCACTTGGAATGATGCCAAATGAATAACTTACTTGAATTGGACCATTTTACACTATGTCCATTGTAGATTTGTGTCTCTGACAGTTCGTTTGGTTGCAGGGGACATATTCAGTTTTTATGGCCAAAATGTGCTTTTCAGGGGCTGAAAAGCATGTTTTGGCCGAGTATGATAATTTTCATTAAAACTTAATTTCTATCACTTGGAATGATGCCAAATGAATAACTTACTTGAATTGGACCATTTTACACTATGTACATTCTAAATTTGTGTCTCTGACAGTTTGTTTGGTTGCAGGGGACATTTTCAGTTTTTATGGCCAAAATGAGCTTTTCAGGGGCTGAAAAGCATGTTTTGGCCAAGTATGAAAATTTTCATTAAAACTTGATTTCTATCACTTTGAATGATGCCAAATGAATAACTTACTTGAATTGGACCATTTTACACTATGTACATTGTAAATTTGTGTCTCTGACAGTTTGTTTGGTTGCAGGGGACAAATTCAGTTTTTATGGCCAAAATGTGCTTTTCAGAGGCTGAAAAGCATGTTTTGGCCGAGTATGATATTTTTCATTAAAACTTGATTTCTATCACTTCGAATGATGCCAAATGAATAACTTACTTGAATTGGACCATTTTACACTATGTCCATTGTAGATTTGTGTCTCTGACAGTTCGTTTGGTTGCAGGGGACATATTCAGTTTTTATGGCCAAAATGTGCTTTTCAGGGGCTGAAAAGCATGTTTTGGCCGAGTATGATATTTTTCATTAAAACTTGATTTCTATCACTTCGATTGATGCCAAATGAATAACTTACTTGAATTGGACCATTTTACACTATGCCCATTGTATATTTGTGTCTCTGACAGTTCGTTTGGTTGCAGGGGACATATTCAGTTTTTATGGCCAAAATGTGCTTTTCAGGGGCTGAAAAGCATGTTTTGGCCGAGTATGATAAATTTCATTAAAACTTAATTTCCATCACTTGGAATGATGCCAAATGAATAACTTACTTGAATTGGACCATTTTACACTATGTCCATTGTAGATTTGTGTCTCTGACAGTTCGTTTGGTTGCAGGGGACATATTCAGTTTTTATGGCCAAAATGTGCTTTTCAGGGGCTGAAAAGCATGTTTTGGCCGAGTATGATAATTTTCATTAAAACTTAATTTCTATCACTTGGAATGATGCCAAATGAATAACTTACTTGAATTGGACCATTTTACACTATGTACATTCTAAATTTGTGTCTCTGACAGTTTGTTTGGTTGCAGGGGACATTTTCAGTTTTTATGGCCAAAATGAGCTTTTCAGGGGCTGAAAAGCATGTTTTGGCCAAGTATGATAATTTTCTTTAAAACTTGATTTCTATCACTTTGAATGATGCCAAATGAATAACTTACTTGAATTGGACCATTTTACACTATGTACATTGTATATTTGTGTCTCTGACAGTTTGTTTGGTTGCAGGGGACAAATTCAGTTTTTATGGCCTTAATGTGCTTTTCAGGGGCTGAAAAGCATGTTTTGGCGGAGTATGATAATTTTCATTAAAACTTAATTTCTATCACTTCGAATGATGCCAAATGAATAACTTACTTGAATTGGACCATTTTACACTATGTCCATTGTAGATTTGTGTCTCTGACAGTCGTTTGGTTGCAGGGGACATATTCAGTTTTTATGGCCAAAATGAGCTTTTCAGGGGTTGAAAAGCATGTTTTGGCCGAGTATGATAATTTTCATTCAAACTTAATTTCTATCACTTGGAATGATGCCAAATGAATAACTTACTTGAATTGGACCATTTTACACTATGTACATTGTAAATTTGTGTCTCTGACAGTTTGTTTGGTTGCATGGGACAAATTTCAGTTTTTATGGCCTTAATGTGCTTTTCAGGGGGTGAAAAGCATGTTTTGGCCGAGTATGATAATTTTCATTAAAACTTAATTTCTATCACTTGGAATGATGCCAAATGAATAACTTACTTGAATTGGACCATTTTACACTATGTACATTGTAAATTTGTGTCTCTGACAGTTTGTTTGGTTGCAGGGGACAAATTCAGTTTTTATGGCCTTAATGTGCTTTTCAGGGGCTGAAAAGCATGTTTTGGCCGAGTATGATAATTTTCATTAAAACTTGATTTCTATCACTTCGAATGATGCCAAATGAATAACTTACTTGAATTGGACCATTTTACACTATGTACATTCTAAATTTGTGTCTCTGACAGTTTGTTTGGTTGCAGGGGACATTTTCAGTTTTTATGGCCAAAATGAGCTTTTCAGGGGCTGAAAAGCATGTTTTGGCCAAGTATGATAATTTTCATTAAACCTTGATTTCTATCACTTTGAATGATGCCAAATGAATAACTTACTTGAATTGGACCATTTTACACTATGTACATTGTAAATTTGTGTCTCTGACAGTTTGTTTGGTTGCAGGGGACAAATTCAGTTTTTATGGCCTTAATGTGCTTTTCAGGGGCTGAAAAGCATGTTTTGGCCGAGTATGATAATTTTCATTAAAACTTGATTTCTATCACTTCGAATGATGCCAAATGAATAACTTACTTGAATTGGACCATTTTACACTATGTACATTCTAAATTTGTGTCTCTGACAGTTTGTTTGGTTGCAGGGGACATTTTCAGTTTTTATGGCCAAAATGAGCTTTTCAGGGGCTGAAAAGCATGTTTTGGCCAAGTATGATAATTTTCATTAAACCTTGATTTCTATCACTTTGAATGATGCCAAATGAATAACTTACTTGAATTGGACCATTTTACACTATGTACATTGTAAATTTGTGTCTCTGACAGTTTGTTTGGTTGCAGGGGACAAATTCAGTTTTTATGGCCAAAATGTGCTTTTCAGGGAATGAAAAGCATGTTTTGGCCGAGTATGATAATTTTCATTAAAACTTGATTTCTATCACTTCGAATGATGCCAAATGAAAAACTTACTTGAATTGGACCATTTTACACTATGCCCATTGTATATTTGTGTCTCTGACAGTTCGTTTGGTTGCAGGGGACATATTCAGTTTTTATGGCCAAAATGTGCTTTTCAGGGGCTGAAAAGCATGTTTTGGCCGAGTATGATAATTTTCATTCAAACTTAATTTCTATCACTTCGAATGATGCCAAATGAATAACTTACTTGAATTGGACCATTTTACACTATGACCATTGTAGATTTGTGTCTCTGACAGTTCGTTTGGTTGCAGGGGACATATTCCGTTTTTATGGCCAAAATGTGCTTTTCAGGGGCTGAAAAGCATGTTTTGGCCGAGTATGATAATTTTCATTAAAACTTAATTTTTTATCACTTGGAATGATGCCAAATGAAAAACTTACTTGAATTGGACGATTATACACTATGTCCATTGTAGATTTGTGTCTCTGACAGTTCGTTTGGTTGCAGCAGACATATTCCGTTTTTATGGCCTTAAAGTGCTTTTCAGGGGCTGAAAAGCACGTTTTGGCCGAGTATAATAGTTTTCAATTAAACTTAATTTTTATCACTTCGAATGATGCCAAATGAATAACTTACTTGAATTGGATCATTTTACACTATTTCATTGTAGATTTGTGTCTCTGACAGTTCGTTTGGTTGCAGCAGACATATTCAGTTTTTATGGCCTTAATGTCTTTTCAGGGGCTGAAAAGCACATTTTGGCCGAGTATGATAATTTTCATTAAAACTTATTTTTTTATCACTTGGAATGATGCCAAATGAAAAACTTACTTGAATTGGACGATTATACATTATGTCCATTGTAGATTTGTGTCTCTGACAGTTCGTTTGGTTGCAGCAGACATATTCAGTTTTTATGGCCTTAATGTGCTTTTCAGGGGCTGAAAAGCACGTTTTGGCCGAGTATAATAGTTTTCATTAAAACTTAATTTTTATCACTTCGAATGATGCCAAATGAATAACTTACTTAATTTGGACCATTTTACACTATGTCCATTGTAGATTTGTGTCTCTGACAGTCCGTTTGGTTGCAGGGGACATATTCAGTTTTTATGGCCAAAATGTGCTTTTCAGGGGCTGAAAAGCACGTTTCGGCCGAGTATGATAATTTTCATTAAAACTTAATTTCTATCACTTGGAATGATGCCAAATGAAAAACTTACTTGAATTGGACGATTATACACTATGTCCATTGTAGATTTGTGTCACTGACAGTTCGTTTGGTTGCAGGGGACATATTCAGTTTTTATGGCCAAAGTGTGCTTTTCAGGGGCTGAAAAGCACGTTTCGGCCGAGTATGATAATTTTCATTAAAACTTAATTTCTATAACTTGGAATGATGCTAAATGAATAACTTTACTTGAATTGGACCATTTTACACTATGTCCATTGTAGATTTGTTTCTGACAGTTCGTTTGGTTGAAGGGGACATGTTTAGTTTTTATGGCCGAAATGTGCTTTTCAGGTGTTGAAAAGCACGTTTTGACCGAGTATGATAGTTTTCATTTAAACTTAATTTCTATAACTTGGAATGATGCCAAATGAATAACATACTTGAATTGGACCATTTTACACTATTTCATTGTAGATTTGTGTCTCTGACAGTTCGTTTGGTTGCAGCAGACATATTTAGTTTTTATGGATTTAATGTGCTTTTCAGGGGCTGAAAAGCACGTTTTGGCCGAGTATGATAATTTTCATTAAAACTTAATTTCTATCACTTGGAATGATGCCAAATGAATAACTTACTTGAATTGGACCATTTTACACTATGTCCATTGTAGATTTGTTTCTGACAGTTCGTTTGGTTGAAGGGGACATATTTAGTTTTTATGGCCGAAATGTGCTTTTCAGGTGTTGAAAAGCACGTTTTGACCGAGTATGATAGTTTTCATTTAAACTTAATTTCTATCACTTCGAATGATGCCAAATGAATAACTTACTTGAATTGGACCATTTTACACTATGTCCATTGTAGATTTGTGTCTCTGACAGTTCGTTTGGTTGCAGGGGACAAATTCAGTTTTTATGGCCAAAATGTGCTTTTCAGGGGCTGAAAAGCATGTTTTGGCCGAGTATGATAATTTTCATTTAAACTTAATTTCTATCACTTCGAATGATGCCAAATGAATAACTTACTTGAATTGGACCATTTTACACTATGTCCATTGTAGATTTGTGTCTCTGACAGTTCGTTTGGTTGCAGGGGACATATTCAGTTTTTATGGCCAAAATGTGCTTTTCAGGGGCTGAAAAGCATGTTTTGGCCGAGTATGATAATTTTCATTAAAACTTAATTTTTATCACTTGGAATGATGCCAAATGAATAACTTACTTGAATTGGACCATTTTACACTATGTCCATTGTAGATTTGTGTCTCTGACAGTTCGTTTGGTTGCAGGGGACATATTCAGTTTTTATGGCCAAAATGTGCTTTTCAGGGGCTGAAAAGCATGTTTTGGCCAAGTATGATATTTTTCATTAAAACTTGATTTCTATCACTTCGAATGATGCCAAATGAATAACTTACTTGAATTGGACCATTTTACACTATGCCCATTGTATATTTGTGTCTCTGACAGTTCGTTTGGTTGCAGGGGACATATTCAGTTTTTATGGCCAAAATGTGCTTTTCAGGGGCTGAAAAGCATGTTTTGGCCGAGTATGATAAATTTCATTAAAACTTAATTTCCATCACTTGGAATGATGCCAAATGAATAACTTACTTGAATTGGACCATTTTACACTATGTCCATTGTAGATTTGTGTCTCTGACAGTTCGTTTGGTTGCAGGCGACATATTCAGTTTTTATGGCCAAAATGTGCTTTTCAGGGCTGAAAAGCATGTTTTGGCCGAGTATGATATTTTTCATTAAAACTTGATTTCTATCATTTCGAATGATGCCAAATGAATAACTTACTTGAATTGGACCATTTTACACTATGTCCATTGTAGATTTGTGTCTCTGACAGTTCGTTTGGTTGCAGGGGACATATTCAGTTTTTATGGCCAAAATGTGCTTTTCAGGGGCTGAAAAGCATGTTTTGGCCGAGTATGATATTTTTCATTAAAACTTGATTTCTATCACTTCGAATGATGCCAAATGAATAACTTACTTGAATTGGACCATTTTACACTATGCCCATTGTATATTTGTGTCTCTGACAGTTCGTTTGGTTGCAGGGGACATATTCAGTTTTTATGGCCAAAATGTGCTTTTCAGGGGCTGAAAAGCATGTTTTGGCCGAGTATGATAAATTTCATTAAAACTTAATTTCCATCACTTGGAATGATGCCAAATTAATAACTTACTTGAATTGGACCATTTTACACTATGTCCATTGTAGATTTGTGTCTCTGACAGTTCGTTTGGTTGCAGGGGACATATTCAGTTTTTATGGCCAAAATGTGCTTTTCAGGGGCTGAAAAGCATGTTTTGGCCGAGTATGATAATTTTCATTAAAACTTAATTTCTATCACTTGGAATGATGCCAAATGAATAACTTACTTGAATTGGACCATTTTACACTATGTACATTCTAAATTTGTGTCTCTGACAGTTTGTTTGGTTGCAGGGGACATTTTCAGTTTTTATGGCCAAAATGAGCTTTTCAGGGGCTGAAAAGCATGTTTTGGCCAAGTATGAAAATTTTCATTAAAACTTGATTTCTATCACTTTGAATGATGCCAAATGAATAACTTACTTGAATTGGACCATTTTACACTATGTACATTGTAAATTTGTGTCTCTGACAGTTTGTTTGGTTGCAGGGGACAAATTCAGTTTTTATGGCCAAAATGTGCTTTTCAGAGGCTGAAAAGCATGTTTTGGCCGAGTATGATATTTTTCATTAAAACTTGATTTCTATCACTTCGAATGATGCCAAATGAATAACTTACTTGAATTGGACCATTTTACACTATGTCCATTGTAGATTTGTGTCTCTGACAGTTCGTTTGGTTGCAGGGGACATATTCAGTTTTTATGGCCAAAATGTGCTTTTCAGGGGCTGAAAAGCATGTTTTGGCCGAGTATGATATTTTTCATTAAAACTTGATTTCTATCACTTCGATTGATGCCAAATGAATAACTTACTTGAATTGGACCATTTTACACTATGCCCATTGTATATTTGTGTCTCTGACAGTTCGTTTGGTTGCAGGGGACATATTCAGTTTTTATGGCCAAAATGTGCTTTTCAGGGGCTGAAAAGCATGTTTTGGCCGAGTATGATAAATTTCATTAAAACTTAATTTCCATCACTTGGAATGATGCCAAATGAATAACTTACTTGAATTGGACCATTTTACACTATGTCCATTGTAGATTTGTGTCTCTGACAGTTCGTTTGGTTGCAGGGGACATATTCAGTTTTTATGGCCAAAATGTGCTTTTCAGGGGCTGAAAAGCATGTTTTGGCCGAGTATGATAATTTTCATTAAAACTTAATTTCTATCACTTGGAATGATGCCAAATGAATAACTTACTTGAATTGGACCATTTTACACTATGTACATTCTAAATTTGTGTCTCTGACAGTTTGTTTGGTTGCAGGGGACATTTTCAGTTTTTATGGCCAAAATGAGCTTTTCAGGGGCTGAAAAGCATGTTTTGGCCAAGTATGATAATTTTCTTTAAAACTTGATTTCTATCACTTTGAATGATGCCAAATGAATAACTTACTTGAATTGGACCATTTTACACTATGTACATTGTATATTTGTGTCTCTGACAGTTTGTTTGGTTGCAGGGGACAAATTCAGTTTTTATGGCCTTAATGTGCTTTTCAGGGGCTGAAAAGCATGTTTTGGCGGAGTATGATAATTTTCATTAAAACTTAATTTCTATCACTTCGAATGATGCCAAATGAATAACTTACTTGAATTGGACCATTTTACACTATGTCCATTGTAGATTTGTGTCTCTGACAGTCGTTTGGTTGCAGGGGACATATTCAGTTTTTATGGCCAAAATGAGCTTTTCAGGGGTTGAAAAGCATGTTTTGGCCGAGTATGATAATTTTCATTCAAACTTAATTTCTATCACTTGGAATAATGCCAAATGAATAACTTACTTGAATTGGACCATTTTACACTATGTACATTGTAAATTTGTGTCTCTGACAGTTTGTTTGGTTGCAGGGGACAAATTCAGTTTTTATGGCCTTAATGTGCTTTTCAGGGGCTGAAAAGCATGTTTTGGCCGAGTATGATAATTTTCATTAAAACTTGATTTCTATCACTTCGAATGATGCCAAATGAATAACTTACTTGAATTGGACCATTTTACACTATGTACATTCTAAATTTGTGTCTCTGACAGTTTGTTTGGTTGCAGGGGACATTTTCAGTTTTTATGGCCAAAATGAGCTTTTCAGGGGCTGAAAAGCATGTTTTGGCCAAGTATGATAATTTTCATTAAACCTTGATTTCTATCACTTTGAATGATGCCAAATGAATAACTTACTTGAATTGGACCATTTTACACTATGTACATTGTAAATTTGTGTCTCTGACAGTTTGTTTGGTTGCAGGGGACAAATTCAGTTTTTATGGCCTTAATGTGCTTTTCAGGGGCTGAAAAGCATGTTTTGGCCGAGTATGATAATTTTCATTAAAACTTGATTTCTATCACTTCGAATGATGCCAAATGAATAACTTACTTGAATTGGACCATTTTACACTATGTACATTCTAAATTTGTGTCTCTGACAGTTTGTTTGGTTGCAGGGGACATTTTCAGTTTTTATGGCCAAAATGAGCTTTTCAGGGGCTGAAAAGCATGTTTTGGCCAAGTATGATAATTTTCATTAAACCTTGATTTCTATCACTTTGAATGATGCCAAATGAATAACTTACTTGAATTGGACCATTTTACACTATGTACATTGTAAATTTGTGTCTCTGACAGTTTGTTTGGTTGCAGGGGACAAATTCAGTTTTTATGGCCAAAATGTGCTTTTCAGGGAATGAAAAGCATGTTTTGGCCGAGTATGATAATTTTCATTAAAACTTGATTTCTATCACTTCGAATGATGCCAAATGAAAAACTTACTTGAATTGGACCATTTTACACTATGCCCATTGTATATTTGTGTCTCTGACAGTTCGTTTGGTTGCAGGGGACATATTCAGTTTTTATGGCCAAAATGTGCTTTTCAGGGGCTGAAAAGCATGTTTTGGCCGAGTATGATAATTTTCATTCAAACTTAATTTCTATCACTTGGAATGATGCCAAATGAATAACTTACTTGAATTGGACCATTTTACACTATGTACATTGTAAATTTGTGTCTCTGACAGTTTGTTTGGTTGCAGGGGACAAATTCAGTTTTTATGGCCTTAATGTGCTTTTCAGGGGCTGAAAAGCATGTTTTGGCCGAGTATGATAATTTTCATTAAAACTTGATTTCTATCACTTCGAATGATGCCAAATGAATAACTTACTTGAATTGGACCATTTTACACTATGTACATTCTAAATTTGTGTCTCTGACAGTTTGTTTGGTTGCAGGGGACAAATTCAGTTTTTATGGCCTTAATGTGCTTTTCAGGGGCTGAAAAGCATGTTTTGGCCGAGTATGATAATTTTCATTAAAACTTGATTTCTATCACTTCGAATGATGCCAAATGAAAAACTTACTTGAATTGGACCATTTTACACTATGCCCATTGTATATTTGTGTCTCTGACAGTTTGTTTGGTTGCAGGGGACATATTCAGTTTTTATGGCCAAAATGTGCTTTTCAGGGGCTGAAAAGCATGTTTTGGCCGAGTATGATAAATTTCATTAAAACTTAATTTCTATCACTTGGAATGATGCCAAATGAATAACTTACTTGAATTGGACCATTTTACACTATGTCCATTGTAGATTTGTGTCTCTGACAGTTTGTTTAGTTGCAGGGGACAAATTCAGTTTTTATGGCCTTAATGTGCTTTTCAGGGGCTGAAAAGCATGTTTTGGCCGAGTATGATATTTTTCATTAAAACTTGATTTCTATCACTTCGAATGATGCCAAATGAATAACTTACTTGAATTGGACCATTTTACACTATGTCCATTGTAGATTTGTGTCTCTGACAGTTCGGTTGGTTGCAGGGGACATTTTCAGTTTTTATGGCCAAAATGTGCTTTTCAGGGAATGAAAAGCATGTTTTGGCCGAGTATGATAATTTTCATTAAAACTTGATTTCTATCACTTCGAATGATGCCAAATGAAAAACTTACTTGAATTGGACCATATTACACTATGTCCATTTTAGATTTGTGTCTCTGACAGTTTGTTTGGTTGCAGGGGACATATTCAGTTTTTATGGCCAAAATGTGCTTTTCAGAGGCTGAAAAGCATGTTTTGGCCGAGTATGATAATTTTCATTAAAACTTGATTTCTATCACTTCGAATGATGCCAAATGAATCATTTACTTGAATTGGACCATTTTACACTATGTCCATTGTAGATTTGTGTCTCTGACAATTTGTTTGGTTGCAGGGGAAATATTCAGTTTTTATGGCCAAAATGTGCTTTTCAGGGGCTGAAAAGCATGTTTTGGCCGAGTATGATAATTTTCATTAAAACTTGATTTCTATCACTTCGAATGATGCCAAATGAATAACTTACTTGAATTGGACCATTTTACACTATGTCCATTGTAGATTTGTGTCTCTGACAGTTCGTTTGGTTGCAGGGGACATTTTCAGTTTTTATGGCCAAAATGTGCTTTTCAGGGGCTGAAAAGCATGTTTTGGCCGAGTATGGTAATTTTCATTAAAACTTGATTTCTATCCATTCGAATGATGCCAAATGAATAACTTACTTGAATTGGACCATTTTACACTATGTCCATTGTAGATTTGTGTCTCTGACTGTTCGTTTGGTTGCAGGGGACATATTCAGTTTTTATGGCCAAAATGTGCTTTTCAGGGGCTGAAAAGCATGTTTTGGCCGAGTATGATAATTTTCATTAAAACTTGATTTCTATCCATTCGAATGATGCCAAATGAATAACTTACTTGAATTGGACCATTTTACACTATGTCCATTGTAGATTTGTGTCTCTGACTGTTCGTTTGGTTGCAGGGGACATATTCAGTTTTTATGGCCAAAATGTGCTTTTCAGGGGCTGAAAAGCATGTTTTGGCCGAGTATGATAATTTTCATTAAAAATTGATTTCTATCCATTCGAATGATGCCAAATGAATAACTTACTTGAATTGGACCATTTTACACTATGTCCATTGTAGATTTGTGTCTCTGACTGTTCGTTTGGTTGCAGGGGACATTTTCAGTTTTTATGGCCAAAATGTGCCTTTCAGGGGCTGAAAAGCATGTTTTGGCCGAGTATGATAATTTTCATTCAAACTTAATTTCTATCACTTGGAATGATGCCAAATGAATAACTTACTTGAATTGGACCATTTTACACTATGTACATTGTAAATTTGTGTCTCTGACAGTTTGTTTGGTTGCAGGGGACAAATTTCAGTTTTTATGGCCTTAATGTGCTTTTCAGGGGCTGAAAAGCATGTTTTGGCCGAGTATGATAATTTTCATTAAAACTTAATTTCTATCACTTGGAATGATGCCAAATGAATAACTTACTTGAATTGGACCATTTTACACTATGTACATTGTAAATTTGTGTCTCTGACAGTTTGTTTGGTTGCAGGGGACAAATTCAGTTTTTATGTCCTTAATGTGCTTTTCAGGGGCTGAAAAGCATGTTTTGGCCGAGTATGATAATTTTCATTAAAACTTGATTTCTATCACTTCGAATGATGCCAAATGAATAACTTACTTGAATTGGACCATTTTACACTATGTACATTCTAAATTTGTGTCTCTGACAGTTTGTTTGGTTGCAGGGGACATATTCAGTTTTTATGGCCAAAATGTGCTTTTCAGGGGCTGAAAAGCATGTTTTGGCCGAGAATGATATTTTTCATTAAAACTTGATTTCTATCACTTCGAATGATGCCAAATGAATAACTTACTTTAATTGGACCATTTTACACTATGCCCATTGTATATTTGTGTCTCTGACAGTTCGTTTGGTTGCAGGGGACATATTCAGTTTTTATGGCCAAAATGTGCTTTTCAGAGGCTGAAAAGCATGTTTTGGCCGAGTATGATGATTTTCATTAAAACTTGATTTCTATCACTTCGAATGATGCCAAATGAATAACTTACTTGAATTGGACCATTTTACACTATGTCCATTGTAGATTTGTGTCTCTGACAGTTCGTTTGGTTGCAGGGGACATTTTCAGTTTTTATGGCCAAAATGTGCTTTTCAGGGGCTGAAAAGCATGTTTTGGCCGAGTATGATAATTTTCATTAAAACTTGATTTCTATCACTTCGAATGATGCCAAATGAATAACTTACTTGAATTGGACCATTTTACACTATGTCCATTGTAGATTTGTGTCTCTGACAGTTCGTTTGGTTGCAGGGGACATATTCAGTTTTTATGGCCAAAATGTGCTTTTCAGGGGCTGAAAAGCATGTTTTGGCCGAGTATGATAATTTTCATTAAAACTTGATTTCTATCACTTCGAATGATGCCAAATGAATAACTTACTTGAATTGGACCATTTTACACTATGTACATTCTAAATTTGTGTCTCTGACAGTTTGTTTGGTTGCAGGGGACATTTTCAGTTTTTATGGCCAAAATGAGCTTTTCAGGGGCTGAAAAGCATGTTTTGGCCAAGTATGATAATTTTCATTAAACCTTGATTTCTATCACTTTGAATGATGCCAAATGAATAACTTACTTGAATTGGACCATTTTACACTATGTACATTGTAAATTTGTGTCTCTGACAGTTTGTTTGGTTGCAGGGGACAAATTCAGTTTTTATGGCCAAAATGTGCTTTTCAGGGAATGAAAAGCATGTTTTGGCCGAGTATGATAATTTTCATTAAAACTTGATTTCTATCACTTCGAATGATGCCAAATGAAAAACTTACTTGAATTGGACCATTTTACACTATGCCCATTGTATATTTGTGTCTCTGACAGTTCGTTTGGTTGCAGGGGACATATTCAGTTTTTATGGCCAAAATGTGCTTTTCAGGGGCTGAAAAGCATGTTTTGGCCGAGTATGATAATTTTCATTCAAACTTAATTTCTATCACTTGGAATGATGCCAAATGAATAACTTACTTGAATTGGACCATTTTACACTATGTACATTGTAAATTTGTGTCTCTGACAGTTTGTTTGGTTGCAGGGGACAAATTCAGTTTTTATGGCCTTAATGTGCTTTTCAGGGGCTGAAAAGCATGTTTTGGCCGAGTATGATAATTTTCATTAAAACTTGATTTCTATCACTTCGAATGATGCCAAATGAATAACTTACTTGAATTGGACCATTTTACACTATGTACATTCTAAATTTGTGTCTCTGACAGTTTGTTTGGTTGCAGGGGACAAATTCAGTTTTTATGGCCTTAATGTGCTTTTCAGGGGCTGAAAAGCATGTTTTGGCCGAGTATGATAATTTTCATTAAAACTTGATTTCTATCACTTCGAATGATGCCAAATGAAAAACGTACTTGAATTGGACCATTTTACACTATGCCCATTGTATATTTGTGTCTCTGACAGTTTGTTTGGTTGCAAGGGACATATTCAGTTTTTATGGCCAAAATGTGCTTTTCAGGGGCTGAAAAGCATGTTTTGGCCGAGTATGATAAATTTCATTAAAACTTAATTTCTATCACTTGGAATGATGCCAAATGAATAACTTACTTGAATTGGACCATTTTACACTATGTCCATTGTAGATTTGTGTCTCTGACAGTTTGTTTAGTTGCAGGGGACAAATTCAGTTTTTATGGCCTTAATGTGCTTTTCAGGGGCTGAAAAGCATGTTTTGGCCGAGTATGATATTTTTCATTAAAACTTGATTTCTATCACTTCGAATGATGCCAAATGAATAACTTACTTGAATTGGACCATTTTACACTATGTCCATTGTAGATTTGTGTCTCTGACAGTTCGGTTGGTTGCAGGGGACATTTTCAGTTTTTATGGCCAAAATGTGCTTTTCAGGGAATGAAAAGCATGTTTTGGCCGAGTATGATAATTTTCATTAAAACTTGATTTCTATCACTTCGAATGATGCCAAATGAAAAACTTACTTGAATTGGACCATATTACACTATGTCCATTTTAGATTTGTGTCTCTGACAGTTTGTTTGGTTGCAGGGGACATATTCAGTTTTTATGGCCAAAATGTGCTTTTCAGAGGCTGAAAAGCATGTTTTGGCCGAGTATGATAATTTTCATTAAAACTTGATTTCTATCACTTCGAATGATGCCAAATGAATCATTTACTTGAATTGGACCATTTTACACTATGTCCATTGTAGATTTGTGTCTCTGACAATTTGTTTGGTTGCAGGGGAAATATTCAGTTTTTATGGCCAAAATATGCTTTTCAGGGGCTGAAAAGCATGTTTTGGCCGAGTATGATAATTTTCATTAAAACTTGATTTCTATCACTTCGAATGATGCCAAATGAATAACTTACTTGAATTGGACCATTTTACACTATGTCCATTGTATATTTGTGTCTCTGACAGTTCGTTTGGTTGCAGGGGACATTTTCAGTTTTTATGGCCAAAATGTGCTTTTCAGGGGCTGAAAAGCATGTTTTGGCCGAGTATGGTAATTTTCATTAAAACTTGATTTCTATCCATTCGAATGATGCCAAATGAATAACTTACTTGAATTGGACCATTTTACACTATGTCCATTGTAGATTTGTGTCTCTGACTGTTCGTTTGGTTGCAGGGGACATATTCAGTTTTTATGGCCAAAATGTGCTTTTCAGGGGCTGAAAAGCATGTTTTGGCCGAGTATGATAATTTTCATTAAAACTTGATTTCTATCCATTCGAATGATGCCAAATGAATAACTTACTTGAATTGGACCATTTTACACTATGTCCATTGTAGATTTGTGTCTCTGACTGTTCGTTTGGTTGCAGGGGACATATTCAGTTTTTAAGGCCAAAATGTGCTTTTCAGGGGCTGAAAAGCATGTTTTGGCCGAGTATGATAATTTTCATTAAAACTTGATTTCTATCCATTCGAATGATGCCAAATGAATAACTTACTTGAATTGGACCATTTTACACTATGTCCATTGTAGATTTGTGTCTCTGACAGTTCGTTTGGTTGCAGGGGACATTTTCAGTTTTTATGGCCAAAATGTGCCTTTCAGGGGCTGAAAAGCATGTTTTGGCCGAGTATGATAATTTTCATTCAAACTTAATTTCTATCACTTGGAATGATGCCAAATGAATAACTTACTTGAATTGGACCATTTTACACTATGTACATTGTAAATTTGTGTCTCTGACAGTTTGTTTGGTTGCAGGGGACAAATTTCAGTTTTTATGGCCTTAATGTGCTTTTCAGGGGCTGAAAAGCATGTTTTGGCCGAGTATGATAATTTTCATTAAAACTTAATTTCTATCACTTGGAATGATGCCAAATGAATAACTTACTTGAATTGGACCATTTTACACTATGTACATTGTAAATTTGTGTCACTGACAGTTTGTTTGGTTGCAGGGGACAAATTCAGTTTTTATGGCCTTAATGTGCTTTTCAGGGGCTGAAAAGCATGTTTTGGCCGAGTATGATAATTTTCATTAAAACTTGACTTCTATCACTTCGAAGGATGCCAAATGAATAACTTACTTGAATTGGACCATTTTACACTATGTACATTCTAAATTTGTGTCTCTGACAGTTTGTTTGGTTGCAGGGGACATATTCAGTTTTTATGGCCAAAATGTGCTTTTCAGGGGCTGAAAAGCATGTTTTGGCCGAGAATGATATTTTTCATTAAAACTTGATTTCTATCACTTCGAATGATGCCAAATGAATAACTTACTTTAATTGGACCATTTTACACTATGCCCATTGTATATTTGTGTCTCTGACAGTTCGTTTGGTTGCAGGGGACATATTCAGTTTTTATGGCCAAAATGTGCTTTTCAGAGGCTGAAAAGCATGTTTTGGCCGAGTATGATGATTTTCATTAAAACTTGATTTCTATCACTTCGAATGATGCCAAATGAATAACTTACTTGAATTGGACCATTTTACACTATGTCCATTGTAGATTTGTGTCTCTGACAGTTCGTTTGGTTGCAGGGGACATTTTCAGTTTTTATGGCCAAAATGTGCTTTTCAGGGGCTGAAAAGCATGTTTTGGCCGAGTATGATAATTTTCATTAAAACTTGATTTCTATCACTTCGAATGATGCCAAATGAATAACTTACTTGAATTGGACCATTTTACACTATGTCCATTGTAGATTTGTGTCTCTGACAGTTCGTTTGGTTGCAGGGGACATATTCAGTTTTTATGGCCAAAATGTGCTTTTCAGGGGCTGAAAAGCATGTTTTGGCCGAGTATGATAATTTTCATTAAAACTTGATTTCTATCACTTCGAATGATGCCAAATGAATAACTTACTTGAATTGGACCATTTTACACTATGTACATTCTAAATTTGTGTCTCTGACAGTTTGTTTGGTTGCAGGGGACATTTTCAGTTTTTATGGCCAAAATGAGCTTTTCAGGGGCTGAAAAGCATGTTTTGGCCAAGTATGATAATTTTCATTAAACCTTGATTTCTATCACTTTGAATGATGCCAAATGAATAACTTACTTGAATTGGACCATTTTACACTATGTACATTGTAAATTTGTGTCTCTGACAGTTTGTTTGGTTGCAGGGGACAAATTCAGTTTTTATGGCCAAAATGTGCTTTTCAGGGAATGAAAAGCATGTTTTGGCCGAGTATGATAATTTTCATTAAAACTTGATTTCTATCACTTCGAATGATGCCAAATGAAAAACTTACTTGAATTGGACCATTTTACACTATGCCCATTGTATATTTGTGTCTCTGACAGTTCGTTTGGTTGCAGGGGACATATTCAGTTTTTATGGCCAAAATGTGCTTTTCAGGGGCTGAAAAGCATGTTTTGGCCGAGTATGATAATTTTCATTCAAACTTAATTTCTATCACTTGGAATGATGCCAAATGAATAACTTACTTGAATTGGACCATTTTACACTATGTACATTGTAAATTTGTGTCTCTGACAGTTTGTTTGGTTGCAGGGGACAAATTCAGTTTTTATGGCCTTAATGTGCTTTTCAGGGGCTGAAAAGCATGTTTTGGCCGAGTATGATAATTTTCATTAAAACTTGATTTCTATCACTTCGAATGATGCCAAATGAATAACTTACTTGAATTGGACCATTTTACACTATGTACATTCTAAATTTGTGTCTCTGACAGTTTGTTTGGTTGCAGGGGACATATTCAGTTTTTATGGCCAAAATGTGCTTTTCAGGGGCTGAAAAGCATGTTTTGGCCGAGAATGATATTTTTCATTAAAACTTGATTTCTATCACTTCGAATGATGCCAAATGAATAACTTACTTTAATTGGACCATTTTACACTATGCCCATTGTATATTTGTGTCTCTGACAGTTCGTTTGGTTGCAGGGGACATATTCAGTTTTTATGGCCAAAATGTGCTTTTCAGAGGCTGAAAAGCATGTTTTGGCCGAGTATGATGATTTTCATTAAAACTTGATTTCTATCACTTCGAATGATGCCAAATGAATAACTTACTTGAATTGGACCATTTTACACTATGTCCATTGTAGATTTGTGTCTCTGACAGTTCGTTTGGTTGCAGGGGACATTTTCAGTTTTTATGGCCAAAATGTGCTTTTCAGGGGCTGAAAAGCATGTTTTGGCCGAGTATGATAATTTTCATTAAAACTTGATTTCTATCACTTCGAATGATGCCAAATGAATAACTTACTTGAATTGGACCATTTTACACTATGTCCATTGTAGATTTGTGTCTCTGACAGTTTGTTTGGTTGCAGGGGACATATTCAGTTTTTATGGCCAAAATGTGCTTTTCAGGGGCTGAAAAGCATGTTTTGGCCGAGTATGATAATTTTCATACAAACTTAATTTCTATCACTTGGAATGATGCCAAATGAATAACTTACTTGAATTGGACCATTTTACACTATGTACATTGTAAATTTGTGTCTCTGACAGTTTGTTTGGTTGCAGGGGACAAATTTCAGTTTTTATGGCCTTAATGTGCTTTTCAGGGGCTGAAAAGCATGTTTTGGCCGAGTATGATAATTTTCATTAAAACTTAATTTCTATCACTTGGAATGATGCCAAATGAATAACTTACTTGAATTGGACCATTTTACACTATGTACATTGTAAATTTGTGTCTCTGACAGTTTGTTTGGTTGCAGGGGACAAATTCAGTTTTTATGGCCTTAATGTGCTTTTCAGGGGCTGAAAAGCATGTTTTGGCCGAGTATGATCATTTTCATTAAAACTTGATTTCTATCACTTCGAATGATGCCAAATGAATAACTTACTTGAATTGGACCATTTTACACTATGTCCATGTAGATTTGTGTCTCTGACAGTTCGTTTGGTTGCAGGGGACATATTCAGTTTTTATGGCCAAAATGTGCTTTTCAGGGGCTGAAAAGCATGTTTTGGCCGAGTATGATATTTTTCATTAAAACTTGATTTCTATCACTTCGAATGATGCCAAATGAATAACTTACTTTAATTGGACCATTTTACACTATGCCCATTGTATATTTGTGTCTCTGACAGTTCGTTTGGTTGCAGGGGACATATTCAGTTTTTATGGCCAAAATGTGCTTTTCAGGGGCTGAAAAGCATGTTTTGGCCGAGTATGATAATTTTCATTAAAACTTGATTTCTATCACTTCGAATGATGCCAAATGAATAACTTACTTGAATTGGACCATTTTACACTATGTACATTCTAAATTTGTGTCTCTGACAGTTTGTTTGGTTGCAGGGGACATTTTCAGTTTTTATGGCCAAAATGAGCTTTTCAGGGGCTGAAAAGCATGTTTTGGCCGAGTATGATATTTTTCATTAAAACTTGATTTCTATCACTTCGAATGATGCCAAATGAATAACTTACTTGAATTGGACCATTTTACACTATGTCCATGTAGATTTGTGTCTCTGACAGTTCGTTTGGTTGCAGGGGACATATTCAGTTTTTATGGCCAAAATGTGCTTTTCAGGGGCTGAAAAGCATGTTTTGGCCGAGTATGATATTTTTCATTAAAACTTGATTTCTATCACTTCGAATGATGCCAAATGAATAACTTACTTTAATTGGACCATTTTACACTATGCCCATTGTATATTTGTGTCTCTGACAGTTCGTTTGGTTGCAGGGGACATATTCAGTTTTTATGGCCAAAATGTGCTTTTCAGGGGCTGAAAAGCATGTTTTGGCCGAGTATGACAAATTTCATTAAAACTTAATTTCCATCACTTGGAATGATGCCAAATGAATAACTTACTTGAATTGGACCATTTTACACTATGTCCATTGTAGATTTGTGTCTCTGACAGTTCGTTTGGTTGCAGGGGACATATTCAGTTTTTATGGCCAAAATGTGCTTTTCAGGGGCTGAAAAGCATGTTTTGGCCGAGTATGATAATTTTCATTAAAACTTAATTTCTATCACTTGGAATGATGCCAAATGAATAACTTACTTGAATTGGACCATTTTACACTATGTCCATTGTAGATTTGTGTCTCTGACAGTTCGTTTGGTTGCAGGGGACATTTTCAGTTTTTATGGCCAAAATGTGCCTTTCAGGGGCTGAAAAGCATGTTTTGGCCGAGTATGATAATTTTCATTCAAACTTAATTTCTATCACTTGGAATGATGCCAAATGAATAACTTACTTGAATTGGACCATTTTACACTATGTATATTGTAAATTTGTGTCTCTGACAGTTTGTTTGGTTGCAGGGGACAAATTTCAGTTTTTATGGCCTTAATGTGCTTTTCAGGGGCTGAAAAGCATGTTTTGGCCGAGTATGATAATTTTCATTAAAACTTAATTTCTATCACTTGGAATGATGCCAAATGAATAACTTACTTGAATTGGACCATTTTACACTATGTACATTGTAAATTTGTGTCTCTGACAGTTTGTTTGGTTGCAGGGGACAAATTCAGTTTTTATGGCCTTAATGTGCTTTTCAGGGGCTGAAAAGCATGTTTTGGCCGAGTATGATAATTTTCATTAAAACTTGATTTCTATCACTTCGAATGATGCCAAATGAATAACTTACTTGAATTGGACCATTTTACACTATGTACATTCTAAATTTGTGTCTCTGACAGTTTGTTTGGTTGCAGGGGACATATTCAGTTTTTATGGCCAAAATGTGCTATTCAGGGGCTGAAAAGCATGTTTTGGCCGAGAATGATATTTTTCATTAAAACTTGATTTCTATCACTTCGAATGATGCCAAATGAATAACTTACTTTAATTGGACCATTTTACACTATGCCCATTGTATATTTGTGTCTCTGACAGTTCGTTTGGTTGCAGGGGACATATTCAGTTTTTATGGCCAAAATGTGCTTTTCAGAGGCTGAAAAGCATGTTTTGGCCGAGTATGATGATTTTCATTAAAACTTGATTTCTATCACTTCGAATGATGCCAAATGAATAACTTACTTGAATTGGACCATTTTACACTATGTCCATTGTAGATTTGTGTCTCTGACAGTTCGTTTGGTTGCAGGGGACATTTTCAGTTTTTATGGCCAAAATGTGCTTTTCAGGGGCTGAAAAGCATGTTTTGGCCGAGTATGATAATTTTCATTAAAACTTGATTTCTATCACTTCGAATGATGCCAAATGAATAACTTACTTGAATTGGACCATTTTACACTATGTCCATTGTAGATTTGTGTCTCTGACAGTTCGTTTGGTTGCAGGGGACATATTCAGTTTTTATGGCCAAAATGTGCTTTTCAGGGGCTGAAAAGCATGTTTTGGCCGAGTATGATAATTTTCATTCAAACTTAATTTCTATCACTTGGAATGATGCCAAATGAATAACTTACTTGAATTGGACCATTTTACACTATGTACATTGTAAATTTGTGTCTCTGACAGTTTGTTTGGTTGCAGGGGACAAATTTCAGTTTTTATGGCCTTAATGTGCTTTTCAGGGGCTGAAAAGCATGTTTTGGCCGAGTATGATAATTTTCATTAAAACTTAATTTCTATCACTTGGAATGATGCCAAATGAATAACTTACTTGAATTGGACCATTTTACACTATGTACATTGTAAATTTGTGTCTCTGACAGTTTGTTTGGTTGCAGGGGACAAATTCAGTTTTTATGGCCTTAATGTGCTTTTCAGGGGCTGAAAAGCATGTTTTGGCCGAGTATGATAATTTTCATTAAAACTTGATTTCTATCACTTCGAATGATGCCAAATGAATAACTTACTTGAATTGGACCATTTTACACTATGTACATTCTAAATTTGTGTCTCTGACAGTTTGTTTGGTTGCAGGGGACATTTTCAGTTTTTATGGCCAAAATGAGCTTTTCAGGGGCTGAAAAGCATGTTTTGGCCGAGTATGATATTTTTCATTAAAACTTGATTTCTATCACTTCGAATGATGCCAAATGAATAACTTACTTGAATTGGACCATTTTACACTATGTCCATGTAGATTTGTGTCTCTGACAGTTCGTTTGGTTGCAGGGGACATATTCAGTTTTTATGGCCAAAATGTGCTTTTCAGGGGCTGAAAAGCATGTTTTGGCCGAGTATGATATTTTTCATTAAAACTTGATTTCTATCACTTCGAATGATGCCAAATGAATAACTTACTTTAATTGGACCATTTTACACTATGCCCATTGTATATTTGTGTCTCTGACAGTTCGTTTGGTTGCAGGGGACATATTCAGTTTTTATGGCCAAAATGTGCTTTTCAGGGGCTGAAAAGCATGTTTTGGCCGTGTATGATAATTTTCATTAAAACTTGATTTCTATCACTTCGAATGATGCCAAATGAATAACTTACTTGAATTGGACCATTTTACACTATGTACATTCTAAATTTGTGTCTCTGACAGTTTGTTTGGTTGCAGGGGACATTTTCAGTTTTTATGGCCAAAATGAGCTTTTCAGGGGCTGAAAAGCATGTTTTGGCCGAGTATGATATTTTTCATTAAAACTTGATTTCTATCACTTCGAATGATGCCAAATGAATAACTTACTTGAATTGGACCATTTTACACTATGTCCATGTAGATTTGTGTCTCTGACAGTTCGTTTGGTTGCAGGGGACATATTCAGTTTTTATGGCCAAAATGTGCTTTTCAGGGGCTGAAAAGCATGTTTTGGCCGAGTATGATATTTTTCATTAAAACTTGATTTCTATCACTTCGAATGATGCCAAATGAATAACTTACTTTAATTGGACCATTTTACACTATGCCCATTGTATATTTGTGTCTCTGACAGTTCGTTTGGTTGCAGGGGACATATTCAGTTTTTATGGCCAAAATGTGCTTTTCAGGGGCTGAAAAGCATGTTTTGGCCGAGTATGACAAATTTCATTAAAACTTAATTTCCATCACTTGGAATGATGCCAAATGAATAACTTACTTGAATTGGACCATTTTACACTATGTCCATTGTAGATTTGTGTCTCTGACAGTTCGTTTGGTTGCAGGGGACATATTCAGTTTTTATGGCCAAAATGTGCTTTTCAGGGGCTGAAAAGCATGTTTTGGCCGAGTATGATAATTTTCATTAAAACTTAATTTCTATCACTTGGAATGATGCCAAATGAATAACTTACTTGAATTGGACCATTTTACACTATGTCCATTGTAGATTTGTGTCTCTGACAGTTCGTTTGGTTGCAGGGGACATTTTCAGTTTTTATGGCCAAAATGTGCTTTTCAGGGGCTGAAAAGCATGTTTTGGCCGAGTATGATAATTTTCATTAAAACTTGATTTCTATCACTTCGAATGATGCCAAATGAATAACTTACTTGAATTGGACCATTTTACACTATGTCCATTGTAGATTTGTGTCTCTGACAGTTCGTTTGGTTGCAGGGGACATATTCAGTTTTTATGGCCAAAATGTGCTTTTCAGGGGCTGAAAAGCATGTTTTGGCCGAGTATGATAATTTTCATTCAAACTTAATTTCTATCACTTGGAATGATGCCAAATGAATAACTTACTTGAATTGGACCATTTTACACTATGTACATTGTAAATTTGTGTCTCTGACAGTTTGTTTGGTTGCAGGGGACATATTCAGTTTTTATGGCCAAAATGTGCTTTTCAGGGGCTGAAAAGCATGTTTTGGCCGAGAATGATATTTTTCATTAAAACTTGATTTCTATCACTTCGAATGATGCCAAATGAATAACTTACTTTAATTGGACCATTTTACACTATGCCCATTGTATATTTGTGTCTCTGACAGTTCGTTTGGTTGCAGGGGACATATTCAGTTTTTATGGCCAAAATGTGCTTTTCAGAGGCTGAAAAGCATGTTTTGGCCGAGTATGATGATTTTCATTAAAACTTGATTTCTATCACTTCGAATGATGCCAAATGAATAACTTACTTGAATTGGACCATTTTACACTATGTCCATTGTAGATTTGTGTCTCTGACAGTTCGTTTGGTTGCAGGGGACATTTTCAGTTTTTATGGCCAAAATGTGCTTTTCAGGGGCTGAAAAGCATGTTTTGGCCGAGTATGATAATTTTCATTAAAACTTGATTTCTATCACTTCGAATGATGCCAAATGAATAACTTACTTGAATTGGACCATTTTACACTATGTCCATTGTAGATTTGTGTCTCTGACAGTTCGTTTGGTTGCAGGGGACATATTCAGTTTTTATGGCCAAAATGTGCTTTTCAGGGGCTGAAAAGCATGTTTTGGCCGAGTATGATAATTTTCATTAAAACTTGATTTCTATCACTTCGAATGATGCCAAATGAATAACTTACTTGAATTGGACCATTTTACACTATGTACATTCTAAATTTGTGTCTCTGACAGTTTGTTTGGTTGCAGGGGACATTTTCAGTTTTTATGGCCAAAATGAGCTTTTCAGGGGCTGAAAAGCATGTTTTGGCCAAGTATGATAATTTTCATTAAACCTTGATTTCTATCACTTTGAATGATGCCAAATGAATAACTTACTTGAATTGGACCATTTTACACTATGTACATTGTAAATTTGTGTCTCTGACAGTTTGTTTGGTTGCAGGGGACAAATTCAGTTTTTATGGCCAAAATGTGCTTTTCAGGGAATGAAAAGCATGTTTTGGCCGAGTATGATAATTTTCATTAAAACTTGATTTCTATCACTTCGAATGATGCCAAATGAAAAACTTACTTGAATTGGACCATTTTACACTATGCCCATTGTATATTTGTGTCTCTGACAGTTCGTTTGGTTGCAGGGGACATATTCAGTTTTTATGGCCAAAATGTGCTTTTCAGGGGCTGAAAAGCATGTTTTGGCCGAGTATGATAATTTTCATTCAAACTTAATTTCTATCACTTGGAATGATGCCAAATGAATAACTTACTTGAATTGGACCATTTTACACTATGTACATTGTAAATTTGTGTCTCTGACAGTTTGTTTGGTTGCAGGGGACAAATTCAGTTTTTATGGCCTTAATGTGCTTTTCAGGGGCTGAAAAGCATGTTTTGGCCGAGTATGATAATTTTCATTAAAACTTGATTTCTATCACTTCGAATGATGCCAAATGAATAACTTACTTGAATTGGACCATTTTACACTATGTACATTCTAAATTTGTGTCTCTGACAGTTTGTTTGGTTGCAGGGGACATATTCAGTTTTTATGGCCAAAATGTGCTTTTCAGGGGCTGAAAAGCATGTTTTGGCCGAGAATGATATTTTTCATTAAAACTTGATTTCTATCACTTCGAATGATGCCAAATGAATAACTTACTTTAATTGGACCATTTTACACTATGCCCATTGTATATTTGTGTCTCTGACAGTTCGTTTGGTTGCAGGGGACATATTCAGTTTTTATGGCCAAAATGTGCTTTTCAGAGGCTGAAAAGCATGTTTTGGCCGAGTATGATGATTTTCATTAAAACTTGATTTCTATCACTTCGAATGATGCCAAATGAATAACTTACTTGAATTGGACCATTTTACACTATGTCCATTGTAGATTTGTGTCTCTGACAGTTCGTTTGGTTGCAGGGGACATTTTCAGTTTTTATGGCCAAAATGTGCTTTTCAGGGGCTGAAAAGCATGTTTTGGCCGAGTATGATAATTTTCATTAAAACTTGATTTCTATCACTTCGAATGATGCCAAATGAATAACTTACTTGAATTGGACCATTTTACACTATGTCCATTGTAGATTTGTGTCTCTGACAGTTTGTTTGGTTGCAGGGGACATATTCAGTTTTTATGGCCAAAATGTGCTTTTCAGGGGCTGAAAAGCATGTTTTGGCCGAGTATGATAATTTTCATACAAACTTAATTTCTATCACTTGGAATGATGCCAAATGAATAACTTACTTGAATTGGACCATTTTACACTATGTACATTGTAAATTTGTGTCTCTGACAGTTTGTTTGGTTGCAGGGGACAAATTTCAGTTTTTATGGCCTTAATGTGCTTTTCAGGGGCTGAAAAGCATGTTTTGGCCGAGTATGATAATTTTCATTAAAACTTAATTTCTATCACTTGGAATGATGCCAAATGAATAACTTACTTGAATTGGACCATTTTACACTATGTACATTGTAAATTTGTGTCTCTGACAGTTTGTTTGGTTGCAGGGGACAAATTCAGTTTTTATGGCCTTAATGTGCTTTTCAGGGGCTGAAAAGCATGTTTTGGCCGAGTATGATCATTTTCATTAAAACTTGATTTCTATCACTTCGAATGATGCCAAATGAATAACTTACTTGAATTGGACCATTTTACACTATGTCCATGTAGATTTGTGTCTCTGACAGTTCGTTTGGTTGCAGGGGACATATTCAGTTTTTATGGCCAAAATGTGCTTTTCAGGGGCTGAAAAGCATGTTTTGGCCGAGTATGATATTTTTCATTAAAACTTGATTTCTATCACTTCGAATGATGCCAAATGAATAACTTACTTTAATTGGACCATTTTACACTATGCCCATTGTATATTTGTGTCTCTGACAGTTCGTTTGGTTGCAGGGGACATATTCAGTTTTTATGGCCAAAATGTGCTTTTCAGGGGCTGAAAAGCATGTTTTGGCCGAGTATGATAATTTTCATTAAAACTTGATTTCTATCACTTCGAATGATGCCAAATGAATAACTTACTTGAATTGGACCATTTTACACTATGTACATTCTAAATTTGTGTCTCTGACAGTTTGTTTGGTTGCAGGGGACATTTTCAGTTTTTATGGCCAAAATGAGCTTTTCAGGGGCTGAAAAGCATGTTTTGGCCGAGTATGATATTTTTCATTAAAACTTGATTTCTATCACTTCGAATGATGCCAAATGAATAACTTACTTGAATTGGACCATTTTACACTATGTCCATGTAGATTTGTGTCTCTGACAGTTCGTTTGGTTGCAGGGGACATATTCAGTTTTTATGGCCAAAATGTGCTTTTCAGGGGCTGAAAAGCATGTTTTGGCCGAGTATGATATTTTTCATTAAAACTTGATTTCTATCACTTCGAATGATGCCAAATGAATAACTTACTTTAATTGGACCATTTTACACTATGCCCATTGTATATTTGTGTCTCTGACAGTTCGTTTGGTTGCAGGGGACATATTCAGTTTTTATGGCCAAAATGTGCTTTTCAGGGGCTGAAAAGCATGTTTTGGCCGAGTATGACAAATTTCATTAAAACTTAATTTCCATCACTTGGAATGATGCCAAATGAATAACTTACTTGAATTGGACCATTTTACACTATGTCCATTGTAGATTTGTGTCTCTGACAGTTCGTTTGGTTGCAGGGGACATATTCAGTTTTTATGGCCAAAATGTGCTTTTCAGGGGCTGAAAAGCATGTTTTGGCCGAGTATGATAATTTTCATTAAAACTTAATTTCTATCACTTGGAATGATGCCAAATGAATAACTTACTTGAATTGGACCATTTTACACTATGTCCATTGTAGATTTGTGTCTCTGACAGTTCGTTTGGTTGCAGGGGACATTTTCAGTTTTTATGGCCAAAATGTGCCTTTCAGGGGCTGAAAAGCATGTTTTGGCCGAGTATGATAATTTTCATTCAAACTTAATTTCTATCACTTGGAATGATGCCAAATGAATAACTTACTTGAATTGGACCATTTTACACTATGTATATTGTAAATTTGTGTCTCTGACAGTTTGTTTGGTTGCAGGGGACAAATTTCAGTTTTTATGGCCTTAATGTGCTTTTCAGGGGCGGAAAAGCATGTTTTGGCCGAGTATGATAATTTTCATTAAAACTTAATTTCTATCACTTGGAATGATGCCAAATGAATAACTTACTTGAATTGGACCATTTTACACTATGTACATTGTAAATTTGTGTCTCTGACAGTTTGTTTGGTTGCAGGGGACAAATTCAGTTTTTATGGCCTTAATGTGCTTTTCAGGGGCTGAAAAGCATGTTTTGGCCGAGTATGATAATTTTCATTAAAACTTGATTTCTATCACTTCGAATGATGCCAAATGAATAACTTACTTGAATTGGACCATTTTACACTATGTACATTCTAAATTTGTGTCTCTGACAGTTTGTTTGGTTGCAGGGGACATATTCAGTTTTTATGGCCAAAATGTGCTATTCAGGGGCTGAAAAGCATGTTTTGGCCGAGAATGATATTTTTCATTAAAACTTGATTTCTATCACTTCGAATGATGCCAAATGAATAACTTACTTTAATTGGACCATTTTACACTATGCCCATTGTATATTTGTGTCTCTGACAGTTCGTTTGGTTGCAGGGGACATATTCAGTTTTTATGGCCAAAATGTGCTTTTCAGAGGCTGAAAAGCATGTTTTGGCCGAGTATGATGATTTTCATTAAAACTTGATTTCTATCACTTCGAATGATGCCAAATGAATAACTTACTTGAATTGGACCATTTTACACTATGTCCATTGTAGATTTGTGTCTCTGACAGTTCGTTTGGTTGCAGGGGACATTTTCAGTTTTTATGGCCAAAATGTGCTTTTCAGGGGCTGAAAAGCATGTTTTGGCCGAGTATGATAATTTTCATTAAAACTTGATTTCTATCACTTCGAATGATGCCAAATGAATAACTTACTTGAATTGGACCATTTTACACTATGTCCATTGTAGATTTGTGTCTCTGACAGTTCGTTTGGTTGCAGGGGACATATTCAGTTTTTATGGCCAAAATGTGCTTTTCAGGGGCTGAAAAGCATGTTTTGGCCGAGTATGATAATTTTCATTCAAACTTAATTTCTATCACTTGGAATGATGCCAAATGAATAACTTACTTGAATTGGACCATTTTACACTATGTACATTGTAAATTTGTGTCTCTGACAGTTTGTTTGGTTGCAGGGGACAAATTTCAGTTTTTATGGCCTTAATGTGCTTTTCAGGGGCTGAAAAGCATGTTTTGGCCGAGTATGATAATTTTCATTAAAACTTAATTTCTATCACTTGGAATGATGCCAAATGAATAACTTACTTGAATTGGACCATTTTACACTATGTACATTGTAAATTTGTGTCTCTGACAGTTTGTTTGGTTGCAGGGGACAAATTCAGTTTTTATGGCCTTAATGTGCTTTTCAGGGGCTGAAAAGCATGTTTTGGCCGAGTATGATAATTTTCATTAAAACTTGATTTCTATCACTTCGAATGATGCCAAATGAATAACTTACTTGAATTGGACCATTTTACACTATGTACATTCTAAATTTGTGTCTCTGACAGTTTGTTTGGTTGCAGGGGACATTTTCAGTTTTTATGGCCAAAATGAGCTTTTCAGGGGCTGAAAAGCATGTTTTGGCCGAGTATGATATTTTTCATTAAAACTTGATTTCTATCACTTCGAATGATGCCAAATGAATAACTTACTTGAATTGGACCATTTTACACTATGTCCATGTAGATTTGTGTCTCTGACAGTTCGTTTGGTTGCAGGGGACATATTCAGTTTTTATGGCCAAAATGTGCTTTTCAGGGGCTGAAAAGCATGTTTTGGCCGAGTATGATATTTTTCATTAAAACTTGATTTCTATCACTTCGAATGATGCCAAATGAATAACTTACTTTAATTGGACCATTTTACACTATGCCCATTGTATATTTGTGTCTCTGACAGTTCGTTTGGTTGCAGGGGACATATTCAGTTTTTATGGCCAAAATGTGCTTTTCAGGGGCTGAAAAGCATGTTTTGGCCGTGTATGATAATTTTCATTAAAACTTGATTTCTATCACTTCGAATGATGCCAAATGAATAACTTACTTGAATTGGACCATTTTACACTATGTACATTCTAAATTTGTGTCTCTGACAGTTTGTTTGGTTGCAGGGGACATTTTCAGTTTTTATGGCCAAAATGAGCTTTTCAGGGGCTGAAAAGCATGTTTTGGCCGAGTATGATATTTTTCATTAAAACTTGATTTCTATCACTTCGAATGATGCCAAATGAATAACTTACTTGAATTGGACCATTTTACACTATGTCCATGTAGATTTGTGTCTCTGACAGTTCGTTTGGTTGCAGGGGACATATTCAGTTTTTATGGCCAAAATGTGCTTTTCAGGGGCTGAAAAGCATGTTTTGGCCGAGTATGATATTTTTCATTAAAACTTGATTTCTATCACTTCGAATGATGCCAAATGAATAACTTACTTTAATTGGACCATTTTACACTATGCCCATTGTATATTTGTGTCTCTGACAGTTCGTTTGGTTGCAGGGGACATATTCAGTTTTTATGGCCAAAATGTGCTTTTCAGGGGCTGAAAAGCATGTTTTGGCCGAGTATGACAAATTTCATTAAAACTTAATTTCCATCACTTGGAATGATGCCAAATGAATAACTTACTTGAATTGGACCATTTTACACTATGTCCATTGTAGATTTGTGTCTCTGACAGTTCGTTTGGTTGCAGGGGACATATTCAGTTTTTATGGCCAAAATGTGCTTTTCAGGGGCTGAAAAGCATGTTTTGGCCGAGTATGATAATTTTCATTAAAACTTAATTTCTATCACTTGGAATGATGCCAAATGAATAACTTACTTGAATTGGACCATTTTACACTATGTCCATTGTAGATTTGTGTCTCTGACAGTTCGTTTGGTTGCAGGGGACATTTTCAGTTTTTATGGCCAAAATGTGCTTTTCAGGGGCTGAAAAGCATGTTTTGGCCGAGTATGATAATTTTCATTAAAACTTGATTTCTATCACTTCGAATGATGCCAAATGAATAACTTACTTGAATTGGACCATTTTACACTATGTCCATTGTAGATTTGTGTCTCTGACAGTTCGTTTGGTTGCAGGGGACATATTCAGTTTTTATGGCCAAAATGTGCTTTTCAGGGGCTGAAAAGCATGTTTTGGCCGAGTATGATAATTTTCATTCAAACTTAATTTCTATCACTTGGAATGATGCCAAATGAATAACTTACTTGAATTGGACCATTTTACACTATGTACATTGTAAATTTGTGTCTCTGACAGTTTGTTTGGTTGCAGGGGACAAATTTCAGTTTTTATGGCCTTAATGTGCTTTTCAGGGGCTGAAAAGCATGTTTTGGCCGAGTATGATAATTTTCATTAAAACTTAATTTCTATCACTTGGAATGATGCCAAATGAATAACTTACTTGAATTGGACCATTTTACACTATGTACATTGTAAATTTGTGTCTCTGACAGTTTGTTTGGTTGCAGGGGACAAATTCAGTTTTTATGGCCTTAATGTGCTTTTCAGGGGCTGAAAAGCATGTTTTGGCCGAGTATGATAATTTTCATTAAAACTTGATTTCTATCACTTCGAATGATGCCAAATGAATAACTTACTTGAATTGGACCATTTTACACTATGTACATTCTAAATTTGTGTCTCTGACAGTTTGTTTGGTTGCAGGGGACATTTTCAGTTTTTATGGCCAAAATGAGCTTTTCAGGGGCTGAAAAGCATGTTTTGGCCGAGTATGATATTTTTCATTAAAACTTGATTTCTATCACTTCGAATGATGCCAAATGAATAACTTACTTGAATTGGACCATTTTACACTATGTCCATGTAGATTTGTGTCTCTGACAGTTCGTTTGGTTGCAGGGGACATATTCAGTTTTTATGGCCAAAATGTGCTTTTCAGGGGCTGAAAAGCATGTTTTGGCCGAGTATGACAAATTTCATTAAAACTTAATTTCCATCACTTGGAATGATGCCAAATGAATAACTTACTTGAATTGGACCATTTTACACTATGTCCATGTAGATTTGTGTCTCTGACAGTTCGTTTGGTTGCAGGGGACATATTCAGTTTTTATGGCCAAAATGTGCTTTTCAGGGGCTGAAAAGCATGTTTTGGCCGAGTATGATATTTTTCATTAAAACTTGATTTCTATCACTTCGAATGATGCCAAATGAATAACTTACTTTAATTGGACCATTTTACACTATGCCCATTGTATATTTGTGTCTCTGACAGTTCGTTTGGTTGCAGGGGACATATTCAGTTTTTATGGCCAAAATGTGCTTTTCAGGGGCTGAAAAGCATGTTTTGGCCGAGTATGACAAATTTCATTAAAACTTAATTTCCATCACTTGGAATGATGCCAAATGAATAACTTACTTGAATTGGACCATTTTACACTATGTCCATTGTAGATTTGTGTCTCTGACAGTTCGTTTGGTTGCAGGGGACATATTCAGTTTTTATGGCCAAAATGTGCTTTTCAGGGGCTGAAAAGCATGTTTTGGCCGAGTATGATAATTTTCATTAAAACTTAATTTCTATCACTTGGAATGATGCCAAATGAATAACTTACTTGAATTGGACCATTTTACACTATGTACATTCTAAATTTGTGTCTCTGACAGTTTGTTTGGTTGCAGGGGACATTTTCAGTTTTTATGGCCAAAATGAGCTTTTCAGGGGCTGAAAAGCATGTTTTGGCCAAGTATGATAATTTTCATTAAAACTTGATTTCTATCACTTTGAATGATGCCAAATGAATAACTTACTTGAATTGGACCATTTTACACTATGTACATTGTAAATTTGTGTCTCTGACAGTTTGTTTGGTTGCAGGGGACAAATTCAGTTTTTATGGCCTTAATGTGCTTTTCAGGGGCTGAAAAGCATGTTTTGGCCGTGTATGATAATTTTCATTAAAACTTGATTTCTATCACTTCGAATGATGCCAAATGAATAACTTACTTGAATTGGACCATTTTACACTATGTACATTCTAAATTTGTGTCTCTGACAGTTTGTTTGGTTGCAGGGGACATTTTCAGTTTTTATGGCCAAAATGAGCTTTTCAGGGGCTGAAAAGCATGTTTTGGCCGAGTATGATATTTTTCATTAAAACTTGATTTCTATCACTTCGAATGATGCCAAATGAATAACTTACTTGAATTGGACCATTTTACACTATGTCCATGTAGATTTGTGTCTCTGACAGTTCGTTTGGTTGCAGGGGACATATTCAGTTTTTATGGCCAAAATGTGCTTTTCAGGGGCTGAAAAGCATGTTTTGGCCGAGTATGATATTTTTCATTAAAACTTGATTTCTATCACTTCGAATGATGCCAAATGAATAACTTACTTTAATTGGACCATTTTACACTATGCCCATTGTATATTTGTGTCTCTGACAGTTCGTTTGGTTGCAGGGGACATATTCAGTTTTTATGGCCAAAATGTGCTTTTCAGGGGCTGAAAAGCATGTTTTGGCCGAGTATGACAAATTTCATTAAAACTTAATTTCCATCACTTGGAATGATGCCAAATGAATAACTTACTTGAATTGGACCATTTTACACTATGTCCATTGTAGATTTGTGTCTCTGACAGTTCGTTTGGTTGCAGGGGACATATTCAGTTTTTATGGCCAAAATGTGCTTTTCAGGGGCTGAAAAGCATGTTTTGGCCGAGTATGATAATTTTCATTAAAACTTAATTTCTATCACTTGGAATGATGCCAAATGAATAACTTACTTGAATTGGACCATTTTACACTATGTCCATTGTAGATTTGTGTCTCTGACAGTTCGTTTGGTTGCAGGGGACATTTTCAGTTTTTATGGCCAAAATGTGCTTTTCAGGGGCTGAAAAGCATGTTTTGGCCGAGTATGATAATTTTCATTAAAACTTGATTTCTATCACTTCGAATGATGCCAAATGAATAACTTACTTGAATTGGACCATTTTACACTATGTCCATTGTAGATTTGTGTCTCTGACAGTTCGTTTGGTTGCAGGGGACATATTCAGTTTTTATGGCCAAAATGTGCTTTTCAGGGGCTGAAAAGCATGTTTTGGCCGAGTATGATAATTTTCATTCAAACTTAATTTCTATCACTTGGAATGATGCCAAATGAATAACTTACTTGAATTGGACCATTTTACACTATGTACATTGTAAATTTGTGTCTCTGACAGTTTGTTTGGTTGCAGGGGACAAATTTCAGTTTTTATGGCCTTAATGTGCTTTTCAGGGGCTGAAAAGCATGTTTTGGCCGAGTATGATAATTTTCATTAAAACTTAATTTCTATCACTTGGAATGATGCCAAATGAATAACTTACTTGAATTGGACCATTTTACACTATGTACATTGTAAATTTGTGTCTCTGACAGTTTGTTTGGTTGCAGGGGACAAATTCAGTTTTTATGGCCTTAATGTGCTTTTCAGGGGCTGAAAAGCATGTTTTGGCCGAGTATGATAATTTTCATTAAAACTTGATTTCTATCACTTCGAATGATGCCAAATGAATAACTTACTTGAATTGGACCATTTTACACTATGTACATTCTAAATTTGTGTCTCTGACAGTTTGTTTGGTTGCAGGGGACATTTTCAGTTTTTATGGCCAAAATGAGCTTTTCAGGGGCTGAAAAGCATGTTTTGGCCGAGTATGATATTTTTCATTAAAACTTGATTTCTATCACTTCGAATGATGCCAAATGAATAACTTACTTGAATTGGACCATTTTACACTATGTCCATGTAGATTTGTGTCTCTGACAGTTCGTTTGGTTGCAGGGGACATATTCAGTTTTTATGGCCAAAATGTGCTTTTCAGGGGCTGAAAAGCATGTTTTGGCCGAGTATGACAAATTTCATTAAAACTTAATTTCCATCACTTGGAATGATGCCAAATGAATAACTTACTTGAATTGGACCATTTTACACTATGTCCATGTAGATTTGTGTCTCTGACAGTTCGTTTGGTTGCAGGGGACATATTCAGTTTTTATGGCCAAAATGTGCTTTTCAGGGGCTGAAAAGCATGTTTTGGCCGAGTATGATATTTTTCATTAAAACTTGATTTCTATCACTTCGAATGATGCCAAATGAATAACTTACTTTAATTGGACCATTTTACACTATGCCCATTGTATATTTGTGTCTCTGACAGTTCGTTTGGTTGCAGGGGACATATTCAGTTTTTATGGCCAAAATGTGCTTTTCAGGGGCTGAAAAGCATGTTTTGGCCGAGTATGACAAATTTCATTAAAACTTAATTTCCATCACTTGGAATGATGCCAAATGAATAACTTACTTGAATTGGACCATTTTACACTATGTCCATTGTAGATTTGTGTCTCTGACAGTTCGTTTGGTTGCAGGGGACATATTCAGTTTTTATGGCCAAAATGTGCTTTTCAGGGGCTGAAAAGCATGTTTTGGCCGAGTATGATAATTTTCATTAAAACTTAATTTCTATCACTTGGAATGATGCCAAATGAATAACTTACTTGAATTGGACCATTTTACACTATGTACATTCTAAATTTGTGTCTCTGACAGTTTGTTTGGTTGCAGGGGACATTTTCAGTTTTTATGGCCAAAATGAGCTTTTCAGGGGCTGAAAAGCATGTTTTGGCCAAGTATGATAATTTTCATTAAAACTTGATTTCTATCACTTTGAATGATGCCAAATGAATAACTTACTTGAATTGGACCATTTTACACTATGTACATTGTAAATTTGTGTCTCTGACAGTTTGTTTGGTTGCAGGGGACAAATTCAGTTTTTATGGCCTTAATGTGCTTTTCAGGGGCTGAAAAGCATGTTTTGGCGGAGTATGATAATTTTCATTAAAACTTAATTTCTATCACTTCGAATGATGCCAAATGAATAACTTACTTGAATTGGACCATTTTACACTATGTCTATTGTAGATTTGTGTCTCTGACAGTTCGTTTGGTTGCAGGGGACATATTCAGTTTTTATGGCCAAAATGAGCTTTTCAGGGGCTGAAAAGCATGTTTTGGCCAAGTATGATAATTTTCATTAAAACTTGATTTCTATCACTTTGAATGATGCCAAATGAATAACTTACTTGAATTGGACCATTTTACACTATGTACATTGTAAATTTGTGTCTCTGACAGTTTGTTTGGTTGCAGGGGACATTTTCAGTTTTTATGGCCAAAATGTGCTTTTCAGGGGCTGAAAAGCATGTTTTGGCCGAGTATGATATTTTTCATTAAAACTTGATTTCTATCACTTCGAATGATGCCAAATGAATAACTTACTTGAATTGGACCATTTTACACTATGTCCATGTAGATTTGTGTCTCTGACAGTTCGTTTGGTTGCAGGGGACATATTCAGTTTTTATGGCCAAAATGTGCTTTTCAGGGGCTGAAAAGCATGTTTTGGCCGAGTATGATATTTTTCATTAAAACTTGATTTCTATCACTTCGAATGATGCCAAATGAATAACTTACTTGAATTGGACCATTTTACACTATGTACATTGTAAATTTGTGTCTCTGACAGTTTGTTTGGTTGCAGGGGACAAATTTCAGTTTTTATGGCCTTAATGTGCTTTTCAGGGGCTGAAAAGCATGTTTTGGCCGAGTATGATAATTTTCATTAAAACTTAATTTCTATCACTTGGAATGATGCCAAATGAATAACTTACTTGAATTGGACCATTTTACACTATGTACATTGTAAATTTGTGTCTCTGACAGTTTGTTTGGTTGCAGGGGACAAATTCAGTTTTTATGGCCTTAATGTGCTTTTCAGGGGCTGAAAAGCATGTTTTGGCCGAGTATGATAATTTTCATTAAAACTTGATTTCTATCACTTCGAATGATGCCAAATGAATAACTTACTTGAATTGGACCATTTTACACTATGTACATTCTAAATTTGTGTCTCTGACAGTTTGTTTGGTTGCAGGGGACATTTTCAGTTTTTATGGCCAAAATGAGCTTTTCAGGGGCTGAAAAGCATGTTTTGGCCGAGTATGATAATTTTAATTAAAACTTGATTTCTATCACTTCGAATGATGCCAAATGAATAACTTACTTGAATTGGACCATTTTACACTATGTCCATGTAGATTTGTGTCTCTGACAGTTCGTTTGGTTGCAGGGGACATATTCAGTTTTTATGGCCAAAATGTGCTTTTCAGGGGCTGAAAAGCATGTTTTGGCCGAGTATGATATTTTTCATTAAAACTTGATTTCTATCACTTCGAATGATGCCAAATGAATAACTTACTTTAATTGGACCATTTTACACTATGCCCATTGTATATTTGTGTCTCTGACAGTTCGTTTGGTTGCAGGGGACATATTCAGTTTTTATGGCCAAAATGTGCTTTTCAGGGGCTGAAAAGCATGTTTTGGCCGAGTATGACAAATTTCATTAAAACTTAATTTCCATCACTTGGAATGATGCCAAATGAATAACTTACTTGAATTGGACCATTTTACACTATGTCCATTGTAGATTTGTGTCTCTGACAGTTCGTTTGGTTGCAGGGGACATATTCAGTTTTTATGGCCAAAATGTGCTTTTCAGGGGCTGAAAAGCATGTTTTGGCCGAGTATGATAATTTTCATTAAAACTTAATTTCTATCACTTGGAATGATGCCAAATGAATAACTTACTTGAATTGGACCATTTTACACTATGTACATTCTAAATTTGTGTCTCTGACAGTTTGTTTGGTTGCAGGGGACATTTTCAGTTTTTATGGCCAAAATGAGCTTTTCAGGGGCTGAAAAGCATGTTTTGGCCAAGTATGATAATTTTCATTAAAACTTGATTTCTATCACTTTGAATGATGCCAAATGAATAACTTACTTGAATTGGACCATTTTACACTATGTACATTGTAAATTTGTGTCTCTGACAGTTTGTTTGGTTGCAGGGGACAAATTCAGTTTTTATGGCCTTAATGTGCTTTTCAGGGGCTGAAAAGCATGTTTTGGCGGAGTATGATAATTTTCATTAAAACTTAATTTCTATCACTTCGAATGATGCCAAATGAATAACTTACTTGAATTGGACCATTTTACACTATGTCTATTGTAGATTTGTGTCTCTGACAGTTCGTTTGGTTGCAGGGGACATATTCAGTTTTTATGGCCAAAATGAGCTTTTCAGGGGCTGAAAAGCATGTTTTGGCCAAGTATGATAATTTTCATTAAAACTTGATTTCTATCACTTTGAATGATGCCAAATGAATAACTTACTTGAATTGGACCATTTTACACTATGTACATTGTAAATTTGTGTCTCTGACAGTTTGTTTGGTTGCAGGGGACATTTTCAGTTTTTATGGCCAAAATGTGCTTTTCAGGGGCTGAAAAGCATGTTTTGGCCGAGTATGATATTTTTCATTAAAACTTGATTTCTATCACTTCGAATGATGCCAAATGAATAACTTACTTGAATTGGACCATTTTACACTATGTCCATGTAGATTTGTGTCTCTGACAGTTCGTTTGGTTGCAGGGGACATATTCAGTTTTTATGGCCAAAATGTGCTTTTCAGGGGCTGAAAAGCATGTTTTGGCCGAGTATGATATTTTTCATTAAAACTTGATTTCTATCACTTCGAATGATGCCAAATGAATAACTTACTTTAATTGGACCATTTTACACTATGCCCATTGTATATTTGTGTCTCTGACAGTTCGTTTGGTTGCAGGGGACATATTCAGTTTTTATGGCCAAAATGTGCTTTTCAGGGGCTGAAAAGCATGTTTTGGCCGAGTATGATAATTTTCATTAAAACTTGATTTCTATCACTTCGAATGATGCCAAATGAATAACTTACTTGAATTGGACCATTTTACACTATGTACATTCTAAATTTGTGTCTCTGACAGTTTGTTTGGTTGCAGGGGACATTTTCAGTTTTTATGGCCAAAATGAGCTTTTCAGGGGCTGAAAAGCATGTTTTGGCCGAGTATGATATTTTTCATTAAAACTTGATTTCTATCACTTCGAATGATGCCAAATGAATAACTTACTTGAATTGGACCATTTTACACTATGTCCATGTAGATTTGTGTCTCTGACAGTTCGTTTGGTTGCAGGGGACATATTCAGTTTTTATGGCCAAAATGTGCTTTTCAGGGGCTGAAAAGCATGTTTTGGCCGAGTATGATATTTTTCATTAAAACTTGATTTCTATCACTTCGAATGATGCCAAATGAATAACTTACTTTAATTGGACCATTTTACACTATGCCCATTGTATATTTGTGTCTCTGACAGTTTGTTTGGTTGCAGGGGACATATTCAGTTTTTATGGCCAAAATGTGCTTTTCAGGGGCTGAAAAGCATGTTTTGGCCGAGTATGACAAATTTCATTAAAACTTAATTTCCATCACTTGGAATGATGCCAAATGAATAACTTACTTGAATTGGACCATTTTAACTATGTCCATTGTAGATTTGTGTCTCTGACAGTTCGTTTGGTTGCAGGGGACATATTCAGTTTTTATGGCCAAAATGTGCTTTTCAGGGGCTGAAAAGCATGTTTTGGCCGAGTATGATAATTTTCATTAAAACTTAATTTCTATCACTTGGAATGATGCCAAATGAATAACTTACTTGAATTGGACCATTTTACACTATGTCCATTGTAGATTTGTGTCTCTGACAGTTCGTTTGGTTGCAGGGGACATTTTCAGTTTTTATGGCCAAAATGTGCTTTTCAGGGGCTGAAAAGCATGTTTTGGCCGAGTATGATAATTTTCATTAAAACTTAATTTCTATCACTTGGAATGATGCCAAATGAATAACTTACTTGAATTGGACCATTTTACACTATGTACATTGTAAATTTGTGTCTCTGACAGTTTGTTTGGTTGCAGGGGACAAATTTCAGTTTTTATGGCCTTAATGTGCTTTTCAGGGGCTGAAAAGCATGTTTTGGCCGAGTATGATAATTTTCATTAAAACTTAATTTCTATCACTTGGAATGATGCCAAATGAATAACTTACTTGAATTGGACCATTTTACACTATGTACATTGTAAATTTGTGTCTCTGACAGTTTGTTTGGTTGCAGGGGACAAATTCAGTTTTTATGGCCTTAATGTGCTTTTCAGGGGCTGAAAAGCATGTTTTGGCCGAGTATGATAATTTTCATTAAAACTTGATTTCTATCACTTCGAATGATGCCAAATGAATAACTTACTTGAATTGGACCATTTTACACTATGTACATTCTAAATTTGTGTCTCTGACAGTTTGTTTGGTTGCAGGGGACATTTTCAGTTTTTATGGCCAAAATGAGCTTTTCAGGGGCTGAAAAGCATGTTTTGGCCGAGTATGATATTTTTCATTAAAACTTGATTTCTATCACTTCGAATGATGCCAAATGAATAACTTACTTGAATTGGACCATTTTACACTATGTCCATGTAGATTTGTGTCTCTGACAGTTCGTTTGGTTGCAGGGGACATATTCAGTTTTTATGGCCAAAATGTGCTTTTCAGGGGCTGAAAAGCATGTTTTGGCCGAGTATGATATTTTTCATTAAAACTTGATTTCTATCACTTCGAATGATGCCAAATGAATAACTTACTTTAATTGGACCATTTTACACTATGCCCATTGTATATTTGTGTCTCTGACAGTTCGTTTGGTTGCAGGGGACATATTCAGTTTTTATGGCCAAAATGTGCTTTTCAGGGGCTGAAAAGCATGTTTTGGCCGAGTATGACAAATTTCATTAAAACTTGATTTCTATCACTTTGAATGATGCCAAATGAATAACTTACTTGAATTGGACCATTTTACACTATGTACATTGTAAATTTGTGTCTCTGACAGTTTGTTTGGTTGCAGGGGACAAATTCAGTTTTTATGGCCTTAATGTGCTTTTCAGGGGCTGAAAAGCATGTTTTGGCGGAGTATGATAATTTTCATTAAAACTTAATTTCTATCACTTCGAATGATGCCAAATGAATAACTTACTTGAATTGGACCATTTTACACTATGTCTATTGTAGATTTGTGTCTCTGACAGTTCGTTTGGTTGCAGGGGACATATTCAGTTTTTATGGCCAAAATGAGCTTTTCAGGGGCTGAAAAGCATGTTTTGGCCAAGTATGATAATTTTCATTAAAACTTGATTTCTATCACTTTGAATGATGCCAAATGAATAACTTACTTGAATTGGACCATTTTACACTATGTACATTGTAAATTTGTGTCTCTGACAGTTTGTTTGGTTGCAGGGGACAAATTCAGTTTTTATGGCCAAAATGTGCTTTTCAGGGAATGAAAAGCATGTTTTGGCCGAGTATGATAATTTTCATTAAAACTTGATTTCTATCACTTCGAATGATGCCAAATGAATAACTTACTTGAATTGGACCATTTTACACTATGTCCATTGTAGATTTGTGTCTCTGACAGTTCGTTTGGTTGCAGGGGACATATTCAGTTTTTATGGCCAAAATGTGCTTTTCAGGGGCTGAAAAGCATGTTTTGGCCGAGTATGATAATTTTCATTAAAACTTAATTTCTATCACTTGGAATGATGCCAAATGAATAACTTACTTGAATTGGACCATTTTACACTATGTACATTCTAAATTTGTGTCTCTGACAGTTTGTTTGGTTGCAGGGGACTTTTTCAGTTTTTATGGCCAAAATGTGCTTTTCAAAGGCTGAAAAGCATGTTTTGGCCGAGTATGATAATTTTCATTAAAACTTAATTTCTATCACTTCGAATGATGCCAAATGAATAACTTACTTGAATTGGACCATTTTACTATGTCCATTGTAGATTTGTGTCTCTGACAGTTTGTTTGGTTGCAGGGGACAAATTCAGTTTTTATGGCCAAAATGTGCTTTTCAGGGGCTGAAAAGCATGTTTTGGCGGAGTATGATAATTTTCATTAAAACTTAATTTCTATCACTTCGAATGATGCCAAATGAATAACTTACTTGAATTGGACCATTTTACACTATGTCTATTGTAGATTTGTGTCTCTGACAGTTTGTTTGGTTGCAGGTGACAAATTTCAGTTTTTAAGGCCTTAATGTGCTTTTCAGGGGCTGAAAAGCATGTTTTGGCCGAGTATGATAATTTTCATTAAAACTTAATTTCTATCACTTGGAATGATGCCAAATGAATAACTTACTTGAATTGGACCATTTTACACTATGTCCATTGTAGATTTGTGTTTCTGACAGTTGGTTTGGTTGAAGGGGACATATTCAGTTTTTATGGCCAAAATGTGCTTTTCAGGGGCTGAAAAGCATGTTTTGGCCGAGTATGATAATTTTCATTAAAACTTAATTTCTATAACTTGGAATGATGCCAAATGAATAACTTACTTGAATTGGACCATTTTACACTATGTCCATTGTAGATTTGTGTCTCTGACAGTTCGTTTGGTTGCAGGCGACATATTCAGTTTTTATGGCCAAAATGTGCTTTTCAGAGGCTGAAAAGCATGTTTTGGCCGAGTATGATATTTTTCATTAAAACTTGATTTCTATCACTTCGAATGATGCCAAATGAATAATTTACTTGAATTCGACCATTTTACACTATGTCCATTGTAGATTTGTGTCTCTGACAGTTCGTTTGGTTGCAGGGGACATATTCAGTTTTTATGGCCAAAATGTGCTTTTCAGGGGCTGAAAAGCATGTTTTGGCCGAGTATGATGATTTTCATTAAAACTTGATTTCTATCACTTCGAATGATGCCAAATGAATAACTTACTTGAATTGGACCATTTTACACTATGTCCATTGTAGATTTGTGTATCTGACAGTTCGTTTGGTTGCAGGGGACATTTTCAGTTTTTATGGCCAAAATGTGCTTTTCAGGGGCTGAAAAGCATGTTTTGGCCGAGTATGATAATTTTCATTAAAACTTGATTTCTATCACTTCGAATGATGCCAAATGAATAACTTACTTGAATTGGACCATTTTACACTATGTCCATTGTAGATTTGTGTCTCTGACTGTTCGTTTGTTTGCAGGGGACATATTCAGTATTTATGGCCAAAATGTGCTTTTCAGGGGCTGAAAAGCACGTTTTGGCAGAGTATGATAATTTTCATTAAAACTTGATTTCTATCCATTCGAATGATGCCAAATGAATAACTTACTTGAATTGGACCATTTTACACTATGTCCATTGTAGATTTGTGTCTCCCACAGTTCGTTTGGTTGCAGGGGACATTTTTAGTTTTTTTGGCCAAAATGTGCTTTTCAGAGGCTGAAAAGCATGTTTTGGCCGAGTATGATAATTTTCATTAAAACTTGATTTCTATCACTTCGAATGATGCCAAATGAATAATTTGCTTGAATTGGACCATTTTACACTATGTCCATTGTAGATTTGTGTCTCTGACAGTTCGTTTGGTTGCAGGGGACATATTCAGTTTTTAAGGCCAAAATGTGCTTTTCAGGGACTGAAAAGCATGTTTTGGCCGAGTATGATAATTTACATTAAAACTTAATTTCTATCACTTCGAATGATGCCAAATGAATAATTTGCTTGAATTGGACCATTTTACACTATGTCCATTGTAGATTTGTGTCTCTGACAGTTCGTTTGGTTGCAGGGGACATATTCAGTTTTTAAGGCCAAAATGTGCTTTTCAGGGACTGAAAAGCATGTTTTGGCCGAGTATGATAATTTACATTAAAACTTAATTTCTATCACTTCGAATGATGCCAAATGAATAACTTACTTGAATTGGACATTTTACACTATGTCCATTGTAGATTTGTGTCTCTGACAGTTCGTTTGGTTGCAGGGGACATATTCAGTTTTTATGGCCAAAATGTGCTTTTCAGGGGCTGAAAAGCATGTTTTGGCCGAGTTTGATAATTTTCATTAAAACTTGATTTATATCACTTCGAATGATGCCAAATGAATAACTTACTTGAATTGGACCATTTTACACTATGTCCATTGTAGATTTGTGTCTCCGACAGTTCGTTTGGTTGCAGGGGACATTTTCAGTTTTTATGGCCAAAATGTGCTTTTCAGAGGCTGAAAAGCATGTTTTGGCCGAGTATTTTAATTTTCATTAAAACTTGATTTCTATCACTTCGATTGATGCCAAATGAATAACTTACTTGAATTGGACCATTTTACACTATGTCCATTGTAGATTTGTGTCTCTGACAGTTCGTTTGGTTGCAGGGGACATATTCAGTTTTTATGGCCAAAATGTGCTTTTCAGGGGCTGAAAAGCATGTTTTGGCCGAGTTTGATAATTTTCATTAAAACTTGATTTCTATCACTTCGATTGATGCCAAATGAATAACTTACTTGAATTGGACCATTTTACACTATGTCCATTGTAGATTTGTGTCTCCGAAAGTTCGTTTGGTTGCAGGGGACATTTTCAGTTTTTATGGCCAAAATGTGCTTTTCAGAGGCTGAAAAGCATGTTTTGGCCGAGTATGGTAATTTTCATTAAAACTTGATTTCTATCACTTCGAATGATGCCAAATGAATAACTTACTTGAATTGGACCATTTTACACTATGTCCATTGTAGATTTGTGTCTCCGACAGTTCGTTTGGTTGCAGGGGACATTTTCAGTTTTTATGGCCAAAATGTGCTTTTCAGAGGCTGAAAAGCATGTTTTGGCCGAGTATGATAATTTTCATTAAAACTTGATTTCTATCCATTCGAATGATGCCAAATGAATAACTTACTTGAATTGGACCATTTTACACTATGTCCATTGTAGATTTGTGTCTCTGACAGTTCGTTTGGTTGCAGGGGACATATTCAGTTTTTATGGCCAAAATGTGCTTTTCAGGGGCTGAAAAGCATGTTTTGGCCGAGTATGATGATTTTCATTAAAACTTAATTTCTATCACTTCGAATGATGCCAAATGAATAACTTACTTGAATTGGACCATTTTACACTATGTCCATTGTAGATTTGTGTCTCTGACAGTTCGTTTGGTTGCAGGGGACATATTCAGTTTTTATGGCCAAAATGTGCTTTTCAGGGGCTGAAAAGCATGTTTTGGCCGAGTATGATAATTTTCATTAAAACTTGATTTCTATCACTTCGAATGATGCCAAATGAATAATTTGCTTGAATTGGACCATTTTACACTATGTCCATTGTAGATTTGTGTCTCTGACAGTTCGTTTGGTTGCAGGGGACATATTCAGTTTTTAAGGCCAAAATGTGCTTTTCAGGGACTGAAAAGCATGTTTTGGCCGAGTATGATAATTTACATTAAAACTTAATTTCTATCACTTCGAATGATGCCAAATGAATAATTTGCTTGAATTGGACCATTTTACACTATGTCCATTGTAGATTTGTGTCTCTGACAGTTCGTTTGGTTGCAGGGGACATATTCAGTTTTTAAGGCCAAAATGTGCTTTTCAGGGACTGAAAAGCATGTTTTGGCCGAGTATGATAATTTACATTAAAACTTAATTTCTATCACTTCGAATGATGCCAAATGAATAACTTACTTGAATTGGACCATTTTACACTATGTCCATTGTAGATTTGTGTCTCTGACAGTTCGTTTGGTTGCAGGGGACATATTCAGTTTTTATGGCCAAAATGTGCTTTTCAGGGGCTGAAAAGCATGTTTTGGCCGAGTTTGATAATTTTCATTAAAACTTGATTTATATCACTTCGAATGATGCCAAATGAATAACTTACTTGAATTGGACCATTTTACACTATGTCCATTGTAGATTTGTGTCTCTGACAGTTCGTTTGGTTGCAGGGGACATATTCAGTTTTTATGGCCAAAATGTGCTTTTCAGGGGCTGAAAAGCATGTTTTGGCCGAGTTTGATAATTTTCATTAAAACTTGATTTCTATCACTTCGATTGATGCCAAATGAATAACTTACTTGAATTGGACCATTTTACACTATGTCCATTGTAGATTTGTGTCTCCGAAAGTTCGTTTGGTTGCAGGGGACATTTTCAGTTTTTATGGCCAAAATGTGCTTTTCAGAGGCTGAAAAGCATGTTTTGGCCGAGTATGGTAATTTTCATTAAAACTTGATTTCTATCACTTCGAATGATGCCAAATGAATAACTTACTTGAATTGGACCATTTTACACTATGTCCATTGTAGATTTGTGTCTCCGACAGTTCGTTTGGTTGCAGGGGACATTTTCAGTTTTTATGGCCAAAATGTGCTTTTCAGAGGCTGAAAAGCATGTTTTGGCCGAGTATGATAATTTTCATTAAAACTTGATTTCTATCCATTCGAATGATGCCAAATGAATAACTTACTTGAATTGGACCATTTTACACTATGTCCATTGTAGATTTGTGTCTCTGACAGTTCGTTTGGTTGCAGGGGACATATTCAGTTTTTATGGCCAAAATGTGCTTTTCAGGGGCTGAAAAGCATGTTTTGGCCGAGTATGATGATTTTCATTAAAACTTAATTTCTATCACTTCGAATGATGCCAAATGAATAACTTACTTGAATTGGACCATTTTACACTATGTCCATTGTAGATTTGTGTCTCCGACAGTTCGTTTGGTTGCAGGGGACATTTTCAGTTTTTATGGCCAAAATGTGCTTTTCAGAGGCTGAAAAGCATGTTTTGGCCGAGTATGATAATTTTCATTAAAACTTGATTTCTATCCATTCGAATGATGCCAAATGAATAACTTACTTGAATTGGACCATTTTACACTATGTCCATTGTAGATTTGTGTCTCTGACAGTTCGTTTGGTTGCAGGGGACATATTCAGTTTTTATGGCCAAAATGTGCTTTTCAGGGGCTGAAAAGCATGTTTTGGCCGAGTTTGATAATTTTCATTAAAACTTGATTTCTATCACTTCGAATGATGCCAAATGAATAACTTACTTGAATTGGACCATTTTACACTATGTCCATTGTAGATTTGTGTATCTGACAGTTCGTTTGGTTGCAGGGGACATTTTCAGTTTTTATGGCCAAAATGTGCTTTTCAGGGGCTGAAAAGCATGTTTTGGCCGAGTATGATAATTTTCATTAAAACTTGATTTCTATCACTTCGAATGATGCCAAATGAATAACTTACTTGAATTGGACCATTTTACACTATGTCCATTGTAGATTTGTGTCTCTGACTGTTCGTTTGGTTGCAGGGGACATATTCAGTATTTATGGCCAAAATGTGCTTTTCAGGGGCTGAAAAGCACGTTTTGGCAGAGTATGATAATTTTCATTAAAACTTGATTTCTATCCATTCGAATGATGCCAAATGAATAACTTACTTGAATTGGACCATTTTACACTATGTCCATTGTAGATTTGTGTCTCCCACAGTTCGTTTGGTTGCAGGGGACATTTTTAGTTTTTTTGGCCAAAATGTGCTTTTCAGAGGCTGAAAAGCATGTTTTGGCCGAGTATGATAATTTTCATTAAAACTTGATTTCTATCACTTCGAATGATGCCAAATGAATAATTTGCTTGAATTGGACCATTTTACACTATGTCCATTGTAGATTTGTGTCTCTGACAGTTCGTTTGGTTGCAGGGGACATATTCAGTTTTTAAGGCCAAAATGTGCTTTTCAGGGACTGAAAAGCATGTTTTGGCCGAGTATGATAATTTACATTAAAACTTAATTTCTATCACTTCGAATGATGCCAAATGAATAATTTGCTTGAATTGGACCATTTTACACTATGTCCATTGTAGATTTGTGTCTCTGACAGTTCGTTTGGTTGCAGGGGACATATTCAGTTTTTAAGGCCAAAATGTGCTTTTCAGGGACTGAAAAGCATGTTTTGGCCGAGTATGATAATTTACATTAAAATTTAATTTCTATCACTTCGAATGATGCCAAATGAATAACTTACTTGAATTGGACCATTTTACACTATGTCCATTGTAGATTTGTGTCTCTGACAGTTTGTTTGGTTGCAGGGGACATATTCAGTTTTTATGGCCAAAATGTGCTTTTCAGGGGCTGAAAAGCATGTTTTGGCCGAGTTTGATAATTTTCATTAAAACTTGATTTATATCACTTCGAATGATGCCAAATGAATAACTTACTTGAATTGGACCATTTTACACTATGTCCATTGTAGATTTGTGTCTCCGACAGTTCGTTTGGTTGCAGGGGACATTTTCAGTTTTTATGGCCAAAATGTGCTTTTCAGAGGCTGAAAAGCATGTTTTGGCCGAGTATTTTAATTTTCATTAAAACTTGATTTCTATCACTTCGATTGATGCCAAATGAATAACTTACTTGAATTGGACCATTTTACACTATGTCCATTGTAGATTTGTGTCTCTGACAGTTCGTTTGGTTGCAGGGGACATATTCAGTTTTTATGGCCAAAATGTGCTTTTCAGGGGCTGAAAAGCATGTTTTGGCCGAGTTTGATAATTTTCATTAAAACTTGATTTCTATCACTTCGATTGATGCCAAATGAATAACTTACTTGAATTGGACCATTTTACACTATGTCCATTGTAGATTTGTGTCTCCGAAAGTTCGTTTGGTTGCAGGGGACATTTTCAGTTTTTATGGCCAAAATGTGCTTTTCAGAGGCTGAAAAGCATGTTTTGGCCGAGTATGATAATTTTCATTAAAACTTGATTTCTATCCATTCGAATGATGCCAAATGAATAACTTACTTGAATTGGACCATTTTACACTATGTCCATTGTAGATTTGTGTCTCTGACAGTTCGTTTGGTTGCAGGGGACATATTCAGTTTTTATGGCCAAAATGTGCTTTTCAGGGGCTGAAAAGCATGTTTTGGCCGAGTATGATGATTTTCATTAAAACTTAATTTCTATCACTTCGAATGATGCCAAATGAATAACTTACTTGAATTGGACCATTTTACACTATGTCCATTGTAGATTTGTGTCTCTGACAGTTCGTTTGGTTGCAGGGGACATATTCAGTTTTTATGGCCAAAATGTGCTTTTCAGGGGCTGAAAAGCATGTTTTGGCCGAGTTTGATAATTTTCATTAAAACTTGATTTCTATCACTTTGATTGATGCCAAATGAATAACTTACTTGAATTGGACCATTTTACACTATGTCCATTGTAGATTTGTGTCTCCGACAGTTCGTTTGGTTGCAGGGGACATTTTCAGTTTTTATGGCCAAAATGTGCTTTTCAGAGGCTGAAAAGCATGTTTTGGCCGAGTATGATAATTTTCATTAAAACTTGATTTCTATCACTTCGAATGATGCCAAATGAATAATTTACTTGAATTGGACCATTTTACACTATGTCCATTGTAGATTTGTGTCTCTGACAGTTTGTTTGGTTGCAGGGGACATATTCAGTTTTTATGGCCAAAATGTGCTTTTCAGGGGCTGAAAAGCATGTTTTGGCCGAGTATGATAATTTTCATTAAAACTTGATTTCTATCACTTCGAATGATGCCAAATGAATAATTTGCTTGAATTGGACCATTTTACACTATGTCCATTGTAGATTTGTGTCTCGACAGTTCGTTTGGTTGCAGGGGACATATTCAGTTTTTAAGGCCAAAATGTGCTTTTCAGGGGCTGAAAAGCATGTTTTGGCCGAGTATGATAATTTTCATTAAAACTTGATTTCTATCACTTCGAATGATGCCAAATGAATAATTTACTTGAATTGGACCATTTTACACTATGTCCATTGTAGATTTGTGTCTCTGACAGTTCGTTTGGTTGCAGGGGACATATTCAGTTTTTATGGCCAAAATGTGCTTTTCAGGGGCTGAAAAGCACGTTTTGGCAGAGTATGATAATTTTCATTAAAACTTGATTTCTATCCATTCGAATGATGCCAAATGAATAACTTACTTGAATTGGACCATTTTACACTATGTCCATTGTAGATTTGTGTCTCCGACAGTTCGTTTGGTTGCAGGGGACATTTTCAGTTTTTATGGCCAAAATGTGCTTTTCAGAGGCTGAAAAGCATGTTTTGGCCGAGTATGATAATTTTCATTAAAACTTGATTTCTATCACTTCGAATGATGCCAAATGAATAATTTGCTTGAATTGGACCATTTTACACTATGTCCATTGTAGATTTGTGTCTCTGACAGTTCGTTTGGTTGCAGGGGACATATTCAGTTTTTAAGGCCAAAATGTGCTTTTCAGGGACTGAAAAGCATGTTTTGGCCGAGTATGATAATTTACATTAAAACTTAATTTCTATCACTTCGAATGATGCCAAATGAATAACTTACTTGAATTGGACCATTTTACACTATGTCCATTGTAGATTTGTGTCTCTGACAGTTCGTTTGGTTGCAGGGGACATATTCAGTTTTTATGGCCAAAATGTGCTTTTCAGGGACTGAAAAGCATGTTTTGGCCGAGTATGATAATTTTCATTAAAACTTAATTTCTATCCATTCGAATGATGCCAAATGAATAACTTACTTGAATTGGACCATTTTACACTATGTCCATTGTAGATTTGTGTCTCTGACAGTTCGTTTGGTTGCAGGGGACATATTCAGTTTTTATGGCCAAAATGTGCTTTTCAGGGGCTGAAAAGCATGTTTTGGCCGAGTTTGATAATTTTCATTAAAACTTGATTTCTATCACTTTGATTGATGCCAAATGAATAACTTACTTGAATTGGACCATTTTACACTATGTCCATTGTAGATTTGTGTCTCCGACAGTTCGTTTGGTTGCAGGGGACATTTTCAGTTTTTATGGCCAAAATGTGCTTTTCAGAGGCTGAAAAGCATGTTTTGGCCGAGTATGATAATTTTCATTAAAACTTGATTTCTATCACTTCGAATGATGCCAAATGAATAATTTACTTGAATTGGACCATTTTACACTATGTCCATTGTAGATTTGTGTCTCTGACAGTTCGTTTGGTTGCAGGGGACATATTCAGTTTTTATGGCCAAAATGTGCTTTTCAGGGACTGAAAAGCATGTTTTGGCCGAGTATGATAATTTTCATTAAAACTTAATTTCTATCACTTGGAATGATGCCAAATGAATAACTTACTTGAATTGGACCATTTTACACTATGTCCATTGTAGATTTGTGTCTCTGACAGTTCGTTTGGTTGCAGGGGACATTCAGTTTTTATGGCCAAAATGTGCTTTTCAGGGGCTGAAAAGCATGTTTTGGCCGAGTATGATAATTTTCATTAAAACTTGATTTCTATCACTTCGAATGATGCCAAATGAATAACTTACTTGAATTGGACCATTTTACACTATGTCCATTGTAGATTTGTGTCTCTGACAGTTCGTTTGGTTGCAGGGGACATATTCAGTTTTTATGGCCAAAATGTGCTTTTCAGGGGCTGAAAAGCATGTTTTGGCCGAGTATGATAATTTTCATTAAAACTTGATTTCTATCACTTCGAATGATGCCAAATGAATAACTTACTTGAATTGGACCATTTTACACTATGTCCATTGTAGATTTTCGTCTCTGACAGTTCGTTTGGTTGCAGGGGACATATTCAGTTTTTATGGCCAAAATGTGCTTTTCAGAGGCTGAAAAGCATGTTTTGGCCGAGTATGATAATTTTCATTAAAACTTGATTTCTATCACTTCGAATGATGCCAAATGAATAACTTACTTGAATTTGACCATTTTACACTATGTCCATTGTAGATTTGTGTCTCCGACAGTTCGTTTGGTTGCAGGGGACATTTTCAGTTTTTATGGCCAAAATGTGCTTTTCAGGGGCTGAAAAGCATGTTTTGGCCAAGTTTGATAATTTTCATTAAAACTTGATTTCTATCACTTTGATTGATGCCAAATGAATAACTTACTTGAATTGGACCATTTTACACTATGTCCATTGTAGATTTGTGTCTCCGACAGTTCGTTTGGTTGCAGGGGACATTTTCAGTTTTTATGGCCAAAATGTGCTTTTCAGAGGCTGAAAAGCATGTTTTGGCCGAGTATGATAATTTTCATTAAAACTTGATTTCTATCACTTCGAATGATGCCAAATGAATAATTTACTTGAATTGGACCATTTTACACTATGTCCATTGTAGATTTGTGTCTCTGACAGTTCGTTTGGTTGCAGGGGACATATTCAGTTTTTATGGCCAAAATGTGCTTTTCAGGGGCTGAAAAGCACGTTTTGGCAGAGTATGATAATTTTCATTAAAACTTGATTTCTATCCATTCGAATGATGCCAAATGAATAACTTACTTGAATTGGACCATTTTACACTATGTCCATTGTAGATTTGTGTCTCCGACAGTTCGTTTGGTTGCAGGGGACATTTTTAGTTTTTATGGCCAAAATGTGCTTTTCAGGGGCTGAAAAGCATGTTTTGGCCGAGTATGATAATTTTCATTAAAACTTGATTTCTATCACTTCGAATGATGCCAAATGAATAACTTACTTGAATTGGACCATTTTACACTATGTCCATTGTAGATTTTCGTCTCTGACAGTTCGTTTGGTTGCAGGGGACATATTCAGTTTTTATGGCCAAAATGTGCTTTTCAGAGGCTGAAAAGCATGTTTTGGCCGAGTATGATAATTTTCATTAAAACTTGATTTCTATCACTTCGAATGATGCCAAATGAATAACTTACTTGAATTTGACCATTTTACACTATGTCCATTGTAGATTTGTGTCTCCGACAGTTCGTTTGGTTGCAGGGGACATTTTCAGTTTTTATGGCCAAAATGTGCTTTTCAGGGGCTGAAAAGCATGTTTTGGCCAAGTTTGATAATTTTCATTAAAACTTGATTTCTATCACTTTGATTGATGCCAAATGAATAACTTACTTGAATTGGACCATTTTACACTATGTCCATTGTAGATTTGTGTCTCCGACAGTTCGTTTGGTTGCAGGGGACATTTTCAGTTTTTATGGCCAAAATGTGCTTTTCAGAGGCTGAAAAGCATGTTTTGGCCGAGTATGATAATTTTCATTAAAACTTGATTTCTATCACTTCGAATGATGCCAAATGAATAATTTACTTGAATTGGACCATTTTACACTATGTCCATTGTAGATTTGTGTCTCTGACAGTTCGTTTGGTTGCAGGGGACATATTCAGTTTTTATGGCCAAAATGTGCTTTTCAGGGGCTGAAAAGCACGTTTTGGCAGAGTATGATAATTTTCATTAAAACTTGATTTCTATCCATTCGAATGATGCCAAATGAATAACTTACTTGAATTGGACCATTTTACACTATGTCCATTGTAGATTTGTGTCTCCGACAGTTCGTTTGGTTGCAGGGGACATTTTTAGTTTTTATGGCCAAAATGTGCTTTTCAGAGGCTGAAAAGCATGTTTTGGCCGAGTATGATAATTTTCATTAAAACTTGATTTCTATCACTTCGAATGATGCCAAATGAATAATTTGCTTGAATTGGACCATTTTACACTATGTCCATTGTAGATTTGTGTCTCTGACAGTTCGTTTGGTTGCAGGGGACATATTCAGTTTTTAAGGCCAAAATGTGCTTTTCAGGGACTGAAAAGCATGTTTTGGCCGAGTATGATAATTTTCATTAAAACTTGATTTCTATCACTTCGAATGATGCCAAATGAATAATTTGCTTGAATTGGACCATTTTACACTATGTCCATTGTAGATTTGTGTCTCGACAGTTCGTTTGGTTGCAGGGGACATATTCAGTTTTTAAGAACAAAATGTGCTTTTCAGGGGCTGAAAAGCATGTTTTGGCCGAGTATGATAATTTTCATTAAAACTTGATTTCTATCACTTCGAATGATGCCAAATGAATAATTTACTTGAATTGGACCATTTTACACTATGTCCATTGTAGATTTGTGTCTCTGACAGTTCGTTTGGTTGCAGGGGACATATTCAGTTTTTATGGCCAAAATGTGCTTTTCAGGGGCTGAAAAGCACGTTTTGGCAGAGTATGATAATTTTCATTAAAACTTGATTTCTATCCATTCGAATGATGCCAAATGAATAACTTACTTGAATTGGACCATTTTACACTATGTCCATTGTAGATTTGTGTCTCCGACAGTTCGTTTGGTTGCAGGGGACATTTTCAGTTTTTATGGCCAAAATGTGCTTTTCAGAGGCTGAAAAGCATGTTTTGGCCGAGTATGATAATTTTCATTAAAACTTGATTTCTATCACTTCGAATGATGCCAAATGAATAATTTGCTGGAATTGGACCATTTTACACTATGTCCATTGTAGATTTGTGTCTCTGACAGTTCGTTTGGTTGCAGGGGACATATTCAGTTTTTAAGGCCAAAATGTGCTTTTCAAGGACTGAAAAGCATGTTTTGGCCGAGTATGATAATTTACATTAAAACTTAATTTCTATCACTTCGAATGATGCCAAATGAATAACTTACTTGAATTGGACCATTTTACACTATGTCCATTGTAGATTTGTGTCTCTGACAGTTCGTTTGGTTGCAGGGGACATATTCAGTTTTTATGGCCAAAATGTGCTTTTCAGGGACTGAAAAGCATGTTTTGGCCGAGTATGATAATTTTCATTAAAACTTAATTTCTATCACTTGGAATGATGCCAAATGAATAACTTACTTGAATTGGACCATTTTACACTATGTCCATTGTAGATTTGTGTCTCTGACAGTTCGTTTGGTTGCAGGGGACATTCAGTTTTTATGGCCAAAATGTGCTTTTCAGGGGCTGAAAAGCATGTTTTGGCCGAGTATGATAATTTTCATTAAAACTTGATTTCTATCACTTCGAATGATGCCAAATGAATAACTTACTTGAATTGGACCATTTTACACTATGTCCATTGTAGATTTGTGTCTCCGACAGTTCGTTTGGTTGCAGGGGACATTTTCAGTTTTTATGGCCAAAATGTGCTTTTCAGAGGCTGAAAAGCATGTTTTGGCCGAGTATGATAATTTTCATTAAAACTTGATTTCTATCACTTCGAATGATGCCAAATGAATAATTTACTTGAATTGGACCATTTTACACTATGTCCATTGTAGATTTGTGTCTCTGACAGTTCGTTTGGTTGCAGGGGACATATTCAGTTTTTATGGCCAAAATGTGCTTTTCAGGGGCTGAAAAGCACGTTTTGGCAGAGTATGATAATTTTCATTAAAACTTGATTTCTATCCATTCGAATGATGCCAAATGAATAACTTACTTGAATTGGACCATTTTACACTATGTCCATTGTAGATTTGTGTCTCCGACAGTTCGTTTGGTTGCAGGGGACATTTTTAGTTTTTATGGCCAAAATGTGCTTTTCAGAGGCTGAAAAGCATGTTTTGGCCAAGTATGATAATTTTCATTAAAACTTGATTTCTATCACTTCGAATGATGCCAAATGAATAATTTGCTTGAATTGGACCATTTTACACTATGTCCATTGTAGATTTGTGTCTCTGACAGTTCGTTTGGTTGCAGGGGACATATTCAGTTTTAAAGGCCAAAATGTGCTTTTCAGGGACTGAAAAGCATGTTTTGGCCGAGTATGATAATTTACATTAAAACTTAATTTCTATCACTTCGAATGATGCCAAATGAATAATTTGCTTGAATTGGACCATTTTACACTATGTCCATTGTAGATTTGTGTCTCTGACAGTTCGTTTGGTTGCAGGGGACATATTCAGTTTTTAAGGCCAAAATGTGCTTTTCAGGGACTGAAAAGCATGTTTTGGCCGAGTATGATAATTTACATTAAAACTTAATTTCTATCACTTCGAATGATGCCAAATGAATAACTTACTTGAATTGGACCATTTTACACTATGTCCATTGTAGATTTGTGTCTCTGACAGTTCGTTTGGTTGCAGGGGACATATTCAGTTTTTATGGCCAAAATGTGCTTTTCAGGGGCTGAAAAGCATGTTTTGGCCGAGTTTGATAATTTTCATTAAAACTTGATTTATATCACTTCGAATGATGCCAAATGATTAACTTACTTGAATTGGACCATTTTACACTATGTCAATTGTAGATTTGTGTCTCCGACAGTTCGTTTGGTTGCAGGGGACATTTTCAGTTTTTATGGCCAAAATGTGCTTTTCAGGGGCTGAAAAGCACGTTTTGGCAGAGTATGATAATTTTCATTAAAACTTGATTTCTATCACTTCGAATGATGCCAAATGAATAATTTACTTGAATTGGACCATTTTACACTATGTCCATTGTAGATTTGTGTCTCTGACAGTTCGTTTGGTTGCAGGGGACATATTCAGTTTTTATGGCCAAAATGTGCTTTTCAGGGGCTGAAAAGCACGTTTTGGCAGAGTATGATAATTTTCATTAAAACTTGATTTCTATCCATTCGAATGATGCCAAATGAATAACTTACTTGAATTGGACCATTTTACACTATGTCCATTGTAGATTTGTGTCTCCGACAGTTCGTTTGGTTGCAGGGGACATTTTTAGTTTTTATGGCCAAAATGTGCTTTTCAGAGGCTGAAAAGCATGTTTTGGCCGAGTATGATAATTTTCATTAAAACTTGATTTCTATCACTTCGAATGATGCCAAATGAATAATTTGCTTGAATTGGACCATTTTACACTATGTCCATTGTAGATTTGTGTCTCTGACAGTTCGTTTGGTTGCAGGGGACATATTCAGTTTTTAAGGCCAAAATGTGCTTTTCAGGGACTGAAAAGCATGTTTTGGCCGAGTATGATAATTTACATTAAAACTTGATTTCTATCCATTCGAATGATGCCAAATGAATAACTTACTTGAATTGGACCATTTTACACTATGTCCATTGTAGATTTGTGTCTCTGACAGTTCGTTTGGTTGCAGGGGACATATTCAGTTTTTAAGGCCAAAATGTGCTTTTCAGGGACTGAAAAGTATGTTTTGGCCGAGTATGATAATTTACATTAAAACTTAATTTCTATCACTTCGAATGATGCCAAATGAATAATTTGCTTGAATTGGACCATTTTACACTATGTCCATTGTAGATTTGTGTCTCTGACAGTTCGTTTGGTTGCAGGGGACATATTCAGTTTTTAAGGCCAAAATGTGCTTTTCAGGGACTGAAAAGCATGTTTTGGCCGAGTATGATAATTTACATTAAAACTTAATTTCTATCACTTCGAATGATGCCAAATGAATAACTTACTTGAATTGGACCATTTTACACTATGTCCATTGTAGATTTGTGTCTCTGACAGTTCGTTTGGTTGCAGGGGACATATTCAGTTTTTATGGCCAAAATGTGCTTTTCAGGGGCTGAAAAGCATGTTTTGGCCGAGTTTGATAATTTTCATTAAAACTTGATTTATATCACTTCGAATGATGCCAAATGATTAACTTACTTGAATTGGACCATTTTACACTATGTCAATTGTAGATTTGTGTCTCCGACAGTTCGTTTGGTTGCAGGGGACATTTTCAGTTTTTATGGCCAAAATGTGCTTTTCAGGGGCTGAAAAGCATGTTTTGGCCGAGTATGATGATTTTCATTAAAACTTAATTTCTATCACTTCGAATGATGCCAAATGAATAACTTACTTGAATTGGACCATTTTACACTATGTCCATTGTAGATTTGTGTCTCCGACAGTTCGTTTGGTTGCAGGGGACATTTTCAGTTTTTATGGCCAAAATGTGCTTTTCAGAGGCTGAAAAGCATGTTTTGGCCGAGTATAATAATTTTCATTAAAACTTGATTTCTATCACTTCGATTGATGCCAAATGAATAACTTACTTGAATTGGACCATTTTACACTATGTCCATTGTAGATTTGTGTCTCTGACAGTTCGTTTGGTTGCAGGGGACATATTCAGTTTTTAAGGCCAAAATGTGCTTTTCAGGGACTGAAAAGCATGTTTTGGCCGAGTATGATAATTTACATTAAAACTTAATTTCTATCACTTCGAATGATGCCAAATGAATAACTTACTTGAATTGGACCATTTTACACTATGTCCATTGTAGATTTGTGTCTCTGACAGTTCGTTTGGTTGCAGGGGACATATTCAGTTTTTATGGCCAAAATGTGCTTTTCAGGGGCTGAAAAGCATGTTTTGGCCGAGTTTGATAATTTTCATTAAAACTTGATTTATATCACTTCGAATGATGCCAAATGATTAACTTACTTGAATTGGACCATTTTACACTATGTCAATTGTAGATTTGTGTCTCCGACAGTTCGTTTGGTTGCAGGGGACATTTTCAGTTTTTATGGCCAAAATGTGCTTTTCAGGGGCTGAAAAGCACGTTTTGGCAGAGTATGATAATTTTCATTAAAACTTGATTTCTATCCATTCGAATGATGCCAAATGAATAACTTACTTGAATTGGACCATTTTACACTATGTCCATTGTAGATTTGTGTCTCCGACAGTTCGTTTGGTTGCAGGGGACATTTTCAGTTTTTATGGCCAAAATGTGCTTTTCAGAGGCTGAAAAGCATGTTTTGGCCGAGTATGATAATTTTCATTAAAACTTGATTTCTATCACTTCGAATGATGCCAAATGAATAATTTGCTTGAATTGGACCATTTTACACTATGTCCATTGTAGATTTGTGTCTCTGACAGTTCGTTTGGTTGCAGGGGACATATTCAGTTTTTAAGGCCAAAATGTGCTTTTCAGGGACTGAAAAGCATGTTTTGGCCGAGTATGATAATTTACATTAAAACTTAATTTCTATCACTTCGAATGATGCCAAATGAATAACTTACTTGAATTGGACCATTTTACACTATGTCCATTGTAGATTTGTGTCTCTGACAGTTCGTTTGGTTGCAGGGGACATTCAGTTTTTATGGCCAAAATGTGCTTTTCAGGGGCTGAAAAGCATGTTTTGGCCGAGTATGATAATTTTCATTAAAACTTGATTTCTATCACTTCGAATGATGCCAAATGAATAACTTACTTGAATTGGACCATTTTACACTATGTCCATTGTAGATTTTCGTCTCTGACAGTTTGTTTGGTTGCAGGGGACATATTCAGTTTTTATGGCCAAAATGTGCTTTTCAGAGGCTGAAAAGCATGTTTTGGCCGAGTATGATAATTTTCATTAAAACTTGATTTCTATCACTTCGAATGATGCCAAATGAATAACTTACTTGAATTTGACCATTTTACACTATGTCCAATGTAGATTTGTGTCTCCGACAGTTCGTTTGGTTGCAGGGGACATTTTCAGTTTTTATGGCCAAAATGTGCTTTTCAGGGGCTGAAAAGCATGTTTTGGCCGAGTATGATAATTTTCATTAAAACTTGATTTCTATCACTTCGAATGATGCCAAATGAATAACTTACTTGAATTGGACCATTTTACACTATGTCAATTGTAGATTTGTGTCTCCGACAGTTCGTTTGGTTGCAGGGGACATTTTCAGTTTTTATGGCCAAAATGTGCTTTTCAGGGGCTGAAAAGCATGTTTTGGCCGAGTATGATGATTTTCATTAAAACTTAATTTCTATCACTTCGAATGATGCCAAATGAATAACTTACTTGAATTGGACCATTTTACACTATGTCCATTGTAGATTTGTGTCTCTGACAGTTCGTTTGGTTGCAGGGGACATATTCAGTTTTTATGGCCAAAATGTGCTTTTCAGGGGCTGAAAAGCATGTTTTGGCCGAGTTTGATAATTTTCATTAAAACTTGATTTATATCACTTCGAATGATGCCAAATGATTAACTTACTTGAATTGGACCATTTTACACTATGTCAATTGTAGATTTGTGTCTCCGACAGTTCGTTTGGTTGCAGGGGACATTTTCAGTTTTTATGGCCAAAATGTGCTTTTCAGGGGCTGAAAAGCATGTTTTGGCCGAGTATGATGATTTTCATTAAAACTTAATTTCTATCACTTCGAATGATGCCAAATGAATAACTTACTTGAATTGGACCATTTTACACTATGTCCATTGTAGATTTGTGTCTCCGACAGTTCGTTTGGTTGCAGGGGACATTTTCAGTTTTTATGGCCAAAATGTGCTTTTCAGAGGCTGAAAAGCATGTTTTGGCCGAGTATGATAATTTTCATTAAAACTTGATTTCTATCACTTCGATTGATGCCAAATGAATAACTTACTTGAATTGGACCATTTTACACTATGTCCATTGTAGATTTGTGTCTCTGACAGTTCGTTTGGTTGCAGGGGACATATTCAGTTTTTAAGGCCAAAATGTGCTTTTCAGGGACTGAAAAGCATGTTTTGGCCGAGTATGATAATTTACATTAAAACTTAATTTCTATCACTTCGAATGATGCCAAATGAATAACTTACTTGAATTGGACCATTTTACACTATGTCCATTGTAGATTTGTGTCTCTGACAGTTCGTTTGGTTGCAGGGGACATATTCAGTTTTTATGGCCAAAATGTGCTTTTCAGGGGCTGAAAAGCATGTTTTGGCCGAGTTTGATAATTTTCATTAAAACTTGATTTATATCACTTCGAATGATGCCAAATGATTAACTTACTTGAATTGGACCATTTTACACTATGTCAATTGTAGATTTGTGTCTCCGACAGTTCGTTTGGTTGCAGGGGACATTTTCAGTTTTTATGGCCAAAATGTGCTTTTCAGGGGCTGAAAAGCACGTTTTGGCAGAGTATGATAATTTTCATTAAAACTTGATTTCTATCCATTCGAATGATGCCAAATGAATAACTTACTTGAATTGGACCATTTTACACTATGTCCATTGTAGATTTGTGTCTCCGACAGTTCGTTTGGTTGCAGGGGACATTTTCAGTTTTTATGGCCAAAATGTGCTTTTCAGAGGCTGAAAAGCATGTTTTGGCCGAGTATGATAATTTTCATTAAAACTTGATTTCTATCACTTCGAATGATGCCAAATGAATAATTTGCTTGAATTGGACCATTTTACACTATGTCCATTGTAGATTTGTGTCTCTGACAGTTCGTTTGGTTGCAGGGGACATATTCAGTTTTTAAGGCCAAAATGTGCTTTTCAGGGACTGAAAAGCATGTTTTGGCCGAGTATGATAATTTACATTAAAACTTAATTTCTATCACTTCGAATGATGCCAAATGAATAACTTACTTGAATTGGACCATTTTACACTATGTCCATTGTAGATTTGTGTCTCTGACAGTTCGTTTGGTTGCAGGGGACATTCAGTTTTTATGGCCAAAATGTGCTTTTCAGGGGCTGAAAAGCATGTTTTGGCCGAGTATGATAATTTTCATTAAAACTTGATTTCTATCACTTCGAATGATGCCAAATGAATAACTTACTTGAATTGGACCATTTTACACTATGTCCATTGTAGATTTTCGTCTCTGACAGTTTGTTTGGTTGCAGGGGACATATTCAGTTTTTATGGCCAAAATGTGCTTTTCAGAGGCTGAAAAGCATGTTTTGGCCGAGTATGATAATTTTCATTAAAACTTGATTTCTATCACTTCGAATGATGCCAAATGAATAACTTACTTGAATTTGACCATTTTACACTATGTCCAATGTAGATTTGTGTCTCCGACAGTTCGTTTGGTTGCAGGGGACATTTTCAGTTTTTATGGCCAAAATGTGCTTTTCAGGGGCTGAAAAGCATGTTTTGGCCGAGTATGATAATTTTCATTAAAACTTGATTTCTATCACTTCGAATGATGCCAAATGAATAACTTACTTGAATTGGACCATTTTACACTATGTCAATTGTAGATTTGTGTCTCCGACAGTTCGTTTGGTTGCAGGGGACATTTTCAGTTTTTATGGCCAAAATGTGCTTTTCAGGGGCTGAAAAGCATGTTTTGGCCGAGTATGATGATTTTCATTAAAACTTGATTTCTATCCATTCGAATGATGCCAAATGAATAACTTACTTGAATTGGACCATTTTACACTATGTCCATTGTAGATTTGTGTCTCTGACAGTTCGTTTGGTTGCAGGGGACATTTTCAGTTTTTATGGCCAAAATGTGCTTTTCAGAGGCTGAAAAGCATGTTTTGGCCGAGTATGATGATTTTCATTAAAACTTAATTTCTATCACTTCGAATGATGCCAAATGAATAACTTACTTGAATTGGACCATTTTACACTATGTCCATTGTAGATTTGTGTCTCCGACAGTTCGTTTGGTTGCAGGGGACATTTTCAGTTTTTATGGCCAAAATGTGCTTTTCAGAGGCTGAAAAGCATGTTTTGGCCGAGTATGATAATTTTCATTAAAACTTGATTTCTATCCATTCGAATGATGCCAAATGAATAACTTACTTGAATTGGACCATTTTACACTATGTCCATTGTAGATTTGTGTCTCTGACAGTTCGTTTGGTTGCAGGGGACATATTCAGTTTTTATGGCCAAAATGTGCTTTTCAGGGGCTGAAAAGCATGTTTTGGCCGAGTTTGATAATTTTCATTAAAACTTGATTTCTATCACTTTGATTGATGCCAAATGAATAACTTACTTGAATTGGACCATTTTACACTATGTCCATTGTAGATTTGTGTCTCTGACAGTTCGTTTGGTTGCAGGGGACATATTCAGTTTTTAAGGCCAAAATGTGCTTTTCAGGGACTGAAAAGCATGTTTTGGCCGAGTATGATAATTTACATTAAAACTTAATTTCTATCACTTCGAATGATGCCAAATGAATAACTTACTTGAATTGGACCATTTTACACTATGTCCATTGTAGATTTGTGTCTCTGACAGTTCGTTTGGTTGCAGGGGACATATTCAGTTTTTATGGCCAAAATGTGCTTTTCAGGGGCTGAAAAGCATGTTTTGGCCGAGTTTGATAATTTTCATTAAAACTTGATTTATATCACTTCGAATGATGCCAAATGATTAACTTACTTGAATTGGACCATTTTACACTATGTCAATTGTAGATTTGTGTCTCCGACAGTTCGTTTGGTTGCAGGGGACATTTTCAGTTTTTATGGCCAAAATGTGCTTTTCAGGGGCTGAAAAGCATGTTTTGGCCGAGTATGATGATTTTCAATAAAACTTAATTTCTATCACTTCGAATGATGCCAAATGAATAACTTACTTGAATTGGACCATTTTACACTATGTCCATTGTAGATTTGTGTCTCGACAGTTCGTTTGGTTGCAGGGGACATATTCAGTTTTTAAGGCCAAAATGTGCTTTTCAGGGACTGAAAAGCATGTTTTGGCCGAGTATGATAATTTACATTAAAACTTAATTTCTATCACTTCGAATGATGCCAAATGAATAACTTACTTGAATTGGACCATTTTACACTATGTCCATTGTAGATTTGTGTCTCTGACAGTTCGTTTGGTTGCAGGGGACATATTCAGTTTTTATGGCCAAAATGTGCTTTTCAGGGACTGAAAAGCATGTTTTGGCCGAGTATGATAATTTACATTAAAACTTAATTTCTATCACTTCGAATGATGCCAAATGATTAACTTACTTGAATTGGACCATTTTACACTATGTCCATTGTAGATTTGTGTCTCCGACAGTTCGTTTGGTTGCAGGGGACATTTTCAGTTTTTATGGCCAAAATGTGCTTTTCAGGGGCTGAAAAGCATGTTTTGGCCGAGTATGATGATTTTCAATAAAACTTAATTTCTATCACTTCGAATGATGCCAAATGAATAACTTACTTGAATTGGACCATTTTACACTATGTCCATTGTAGATTTGTGTCTCGACAGTTCGTTTGGTTGCAGGGGACATATTCAGTTTTTAAGGCCAAAATGTGCTTTTCAGGGACTGAAAAGCATGTTTTGGCCGAGTATGATAATTTACATTAAAACTTAATTTCTATCACTTCGAATGATGCCAAATGAATAACTTACTTGAATTGGACCATTTTACACTATGTCCATTGTAGATTTGTGTCTCTGACAGTTCGTTTGGTTGCAGGGGACATATTCAGTTTTTATGGCCAAAATGTGCTTTTCAGGGACTGAAAAGCATGTTTTGGCCGAGTATGATAATTTACATTAAAACTTAATTTCTATCACTTCGAATGATGCCAAATGAATAACTTACTTGAATTGGACCATTTTACACTATGTCCATTGTAGATTTGTGTCTCTGACAGTTCGTTTGGTTGCAGGGGACATTCAGTTTTTATGGCCAAAATGTGCTTTTCAGGGGCTGAAAAGCATGTTTTGGCCGAGTATGATAATTTTCATTAAAACTTGATTTCTATCACTTCGAATGATGCCAAATGAATAACTTACTTGAATTGGACCATTTTACACTATGTCCATTGTAGATTTGTGTCTCCGACAGTTCGTTTGGTTGCAGGGGACATTTTCAGTTTTTATGGCCAAAATGTGCTTTTCAGGGGCTGAAAAGCATGTTTTGGCCGAGTTTGATAATTTTCATTAAAACTTGATTTCTATCACTTTGATTGATGCCAAATGAATAACTTACTTGAATTGGACCATTTTACACTATGTCCATTGTAGATTTGTGTCTCCGACAGTTCGTTTGGTTGCAGGGGACATTTTCAGTTTTTATGGCCAAAATGTGCTTTTCAGAGGCTGAAAAGCATGTTTTGGCCGAGTATGATAATTTTCATTAAAACTTGATTTCTATCACTTCGAATGATGCCAAATGAATAATTTACTTGAATTGGACCATTTTACACTATGTCCATTGTAGATTTGTGTCTCTGACAGTTCGTTTGGTTGCAGGGGACATATTCAGTTTTTATGGCCAAAATGTGCTTTTCAGGGGCTGAAAAGCACGTTTTGGCAGAGTATGATAATTTTCATTAAAACTTGATTTCTATCCATTCGAATGATGCCAAATGAATAACTTACTTGAATTGGACCATTTTACACTATGTCCATTGTAGATTTGTGTCTCCGACAGTTCGTTTGGTTGCAGGGGACATTTTTAGTTTTTATGGCCAAAATGTGCTTTTCAGAGGCTCAAAAATATGTTTTGGCCGAGTATGATAATTTTCATTAAAACTTGATTTCTATCACTTCGAATGATGCCAAATGAATAATTTGCTTGAATTGGACCATTTTACACTATGTCCATTGTAGATTTGTGTCTCGACAGTTCGTTTGGTTGCAGGGGACATATTCAGTTTTTAAGGCCAAAATGTGCTTTTCAGGGACTGAAAAGCATGTTTTGGCCGAGTATGATAATTTACATTAAAACTTAATTTCTATCACTTCGAATGATGCCAAATGAATAACTTACTTGAATTGGACCATTTTACACTATGTCCATTGTAGATTTGTGTCTCTGACAGTTCGTTTGGTTGCAGGGGACATATTCAGTTTTTATGGCCAAAATGTGCTTTTCAGGGACTGAAAAGCATGTTTTGGCCGAGTATGATAATTTACATTAAAACTTAATTTCTATCACTTCGAATGATGCCAAATGAATAACTTACTTGAATTGGACCATTTTACACTATGTCCATTGTAGATTTGTGTCTCTGACAGTTCGTTTGGTTGCAGGGGACATTCAGTTTTTATGGCCAAAATGTGCTTTTCAGGGGCTGAAAAGCATGTTTTGGCCGAGTATGATAATTTTCATTAAAACTTGATTTCTATCACTTCGAATGATGCCAAATGAATAACTTACTTGAATTGGACCATTTTACACTATGTCCATTGTAGATTTGTGTCTCCGACAGTTCGTTTGGTTGCAGGGGACATTTTCAGTTTTTATGGCCAAAATGTGCTTTTCAGGGGCTGAAAAGCATGTTTTGGCCGAGTTTGATAATTTTCATTAAAACTTGATTTCTATCACTTTGATTGATGCCAAATGAATAACTTACTTGAATTGGACCATTTTACACTATGTCCATTGTAGATTTGTGTCTCCGACAGTTCGTTTGGTTGCAGGGGACATTTTCAGTTTTTATGGCCAAAATGTGCTTTTCAGAGGCTGAAAAGCATGTTTTGGCCGAGTATGATAATTTTCATTAAAACTTGATTTCTATCACTTCGAATGATGCCAAATGAATAATTTACTTGAATTGGACCATTTTACACTATGTCCATTGTAGATTTGTGTCTCTGACAGTTCGTTTGGTTGCAGGGGACATATTCAGTTTTTATGGCCAAAATGTGCTTTTCAGGGGCTGAAAAGCACGTTTTGGCAGAGTATGATAATTTTCATTAAAACTTGATTTCTATCCATTCGAATGATGCCAAATGAATAACTTACTTGAATTGGACCATTTTACACTATGTCCATTGTAGATTTGTGTCTCCGACAGTTCGTTTGGTTGCAGGGGACATTTTTAGTTTTTATGGCCAAAATGTGCTTTTCAGAGGCTCAAAAATATGTTTTGGCCGAGTATGATAATTTTCATTAAAACTTGATTTCTATCACTTCGAATGATGCCAAATGAATAATTTGCTTGAATTGGACCATTTTACACTATGTCCATTGTAGATTTGTGTCTCTGACAGTTCGTTTGGTTGCAGGGGACATATTCAGTTTTTAAGGCCAAAATGTGCTTTTCAGGGACTGAAAAGCATGTTTTGGCCGAGTATGATAATTTACATTAAAACTTAATTTCTATCACTTCGAATGATGCCAAATGAATAATTTGCTTGAATTGGACCATTTTACACTATGTCCATTGTAGATTTGTGACTCTGACAGTTCGTTTGGTTGCAGGGGACATATTCAGTTTTTAAGGCCAAAATGTGCTTTTCAGAGGCTGAAAAGCATGTTTTGGCCGAGTATGATAATTTTCATTAAAACTTGATTTCTATCACTTCGAATGATGCCAAATGAATAACTTACTTGAATTTGACCATTTTACACTATGTCCAATGTAGATTTGTGTCTCCGACAGTTCGTTTGGTTGCAGGGGACATTTTCAGTTTTTATGGCCAAAATGTGCTTTTCAGGGGCTGAAAAGCATGTTTTGGCCGAGTTTGAAAATTTTCATTAAAACTTGATTTCTATCCATTCGAATGATGCCAAATGAATAACTTACTTGAATTGGACCATTTTACACTATGTCCATTGTAGATTTGTGTCTCCGACAGTTCGTTTGGTTGCAGGGGACATTTTTAGTTTTTATGGCCAAAATGTGCTTTTCAGAGGCTGAAAAGCATGTTTTGGCCGAGTATGATAATTTTCATTAAAACTTGATTTCTATCACTTCGAATGATGCCAAATGAATAATTTGCTTGAATTGGACCATTTTACACTATGTCCATTGTAGATTTGTGTCTCTGACAGTTCGTTTGGTTGCAGGGGACATATTCAGTTTTTAAGGCCAAAATGTGCTTTTCAGGGACTGAAAAGCATGTTTTGGCCGAGTATGATAATTTACATTAAAACTTAATTTCTATCACTTCGAATGATGCCATTAATTTCTATCACTTCGAATGATGCCAAATGAATAATTTGCTTGAATTGGACCATTTTACACTATGTCCATTGTAGATTTGTGTCTCTGACAGTTCGTTTGGTTGCAGGGGACATATTCAGTTTTTAAGGCCAAAATGTGCTTTTCAGGGACTGAAAAGCATGTTTTGGCCAAGTATGATAATTTACATTAAAACTTAATTTCTATCACTTCGAATGATGCCAAATGAATAACTTACTTGAATTGGACCATTTTACACTATGTCCATTGTAGATTTGTGTCTCTGACAGTTCGTTTGGTTGCAGGGGACATATTCAGTTTTTATGGCCAAAATGTGCTTTTCAGGGGCTGAAAAGCATGTTTTGGCCGAGTTTGATAATTTTCATTAAAACTTGATTTCTATCACTTCGAATGATGCCAAATGAATAACTTACTTGAATTGGACCATTTTACACTATGTCCATTGTAGATTTGTGTCTCCGACAGTTCGTTTGGTTGCAGGGGACATTTTCAGTTTTTATGGCCAAAATGTGCTTTTCAGAGGCTGAAAAGCATGTTTTGGCCGAGTATGATAATTTTCATTAAAACTTGATTTCTATCCATTCGAATGATGCCAAATGAATAACTTACTTGAATTGGACCATTTTACACTATGTCCATTGTAGATTTGTGTCTCTGACAGTTCATTTCGTTGCAGGGGACATATTCAGTTTTTATGGCCAAAATGTGCTTTTCAGGGGCTGAAAAGCACGTTTTGGCAGAATATGATAATTTTCATTAAAACTTGATTTCTATCCATTCGAATGATGCCAAATGAATAACTTACTTGAATTGGACCATTTTACACTATGTCCATTGTAGATTTGTGTCTCCGACAGTTCGTTTGGTTGCAGGGGACATTTTCAGTTTTTATGGCCAAAATGTGCTTTTCAGAGGCTGAAAAGCATGTTTTGGCCGAGTATGATGATTTTCATTAAAACTTAATTTCTATCACTTCGAATGATGCCAAATCAATAACTTACTTGAATTGGACCATTTTACACTATGTCCATTGTAGATTTGTGTCTCCGACAGTTCGTTTGGTTGCAGGGGACATTTTCAGTTTTTATGGCCAAAATGTGCTTTTCAGAGGCTGAAAAGCATGTTTTGGCAGAGTATGATGATTTTCATTAAAACTTAATTTCTATCACTTCGAATGATGCCAAATGAATAACTTACTTGAATTGGACCATTTTACACTATGTCCATTGTAGATTTGTGTCTCCGACAGTTCGTTTGGTTGCAGGGGACATTTTCAGTTTTTATGGCCAAAATGTGCTTTTCAGGGGCTGAAAAGCATGTTTTGGCCGAGTATGATAATTTTCATTAAAACTTGATTTCTATCACTTCGAATGATGCCAAATGAATAACTTACTTGAATTGGACCATTTTACACTATGTCAATTGTAGATTTGTGTCTCCGACAGTTCGTTTGGTTGCAGGGGACATTTTCAGTTTTTATGGCCAAAATGTGCTTTTCAGGGGCTGAAAAGCATGTTTTGGCCGAGTATGATGATTTTCATTAAAACTTAATTTCTATCACTTCGAATGATGCCAAATGAATAACTTACTTGAATTGGACCATTTTACACTATGTCCATTGTAGATTTGTGTCTCCGACAGTTCGTTTGGTTGCAGGGGACATTTTCAGTTTTTATGGCCAAAATGTGCTTTTCAGAGGCTGAAAAGCATGTTTTGGCCGAGTATGATAATTTTCATTAAAACTTGATTTCTATCCATTCGAATGATGCCAAATGAATAACTTACTTGAATTGGACCATTTTACACTATGTCCATTGTAGATTTGTGTCTCTGACAGTTCGTTTGGTTGCAGGGGACATATTCAGTTTTTATGGCCAAAATGTGCTTTTCAGGGGCTGAAAAGCATGTTTTGGCCGAGTTTGATAATTTTCATTAAAACTTGATTTCTATCACTTTGATTGATGCCAAATGAATAACTTACTTGAATTGGACCATTTTACACTATGTCCATTGTAGATTTGTGTCTCTGACAGTTTGTTTGGTTGCAGGGGACATATTCAGTTTTTAAGGCCAAAATGTGCTTTTCAGGGACTGAAAAGCATGTTTTGGCCGAGTATGATAATTTACATTAAAACTTAATTTCTATCACTTCGAATGATGCCAAATGAATAACTTACTTGAATTGGACCATTTTACACTATGTCCATTGTAGATTTGTGTCTCTGACAGTTCGTTTGGTTGCAGGGGACATATTCAGTTTTTATGGCCAAAATGTGCTTTTCAGGGGCTGAAAAGCATGTTTTGGCCGAGGTTTGATAATTTTCATTAAAACTTGATTTATATCACTTCGAATGATGCCAAATGATTAACTTACTTGAATTGGACCATTTTACACTATGTCAATTGTAGATTTGTGTCTCCGACAGTTCGTTTGGTTGCAGGGGACATTTTCAGTTTTTATGGCCAAAATGTGCTTTTCAGGGGCTGAAAAGCATGTTTTGGCCGAGTATGATGATTTTCAATAAAACTTAATTTCTATCACTTCGAATGATGCCAAATGAATAACTTACTTGAATTGGACCATTTTACACTATGTCCATTGTAGATTTGTGTCTCGACAGTTCGTTTGGTTGCAGGGGACATATTCAGTTTTTAAGGCCAAAATGTGCTTTTCAGGGACTGAAAAGCATGTTTTGGCCGAGTATGATAATTTACATTAAAACTTAATTTCTATCACTTCGAATGATGCCAAATGAATAACTTACTTGAATTGGACCATTTTACACTATGTCCATTGTAGATTTGTGTCTCCGACAGTTCGTTTGGTTGCAGGGGACATTTTCAGTTTTTATGGCCAAAATGTGCTTTTCAGAGGCTGAAAAGCATGTTTTGGCCGAGTATGATGATTTTCATTAAAACTTAATTTCTATCACTTCGAATGATGCCAAATCAATAACTTACTTGAATTGGACCATTTTACACTATGTCCATTGTAGATTTGTGTCTCCGACAGTTCGTTTGGTTGCAGGGGACATTTTCAGTTTTTATGGCCAAAATGTGCTTTTCAGAGGCTGAAAAGCATGTTTTGGCCGAGTATGATAATTTTCATTAAAACTTGATTTCTATCCATTCGAATGATGCCAAATGAATAACTTACTTGAATTGGACCATTTTACACTATGTCCATTGTAGATTTGTGTCTCTGACAGTTCGTTTGGTTGCAGGGGACATATTCAGTTTTTATGGCCAAAATGTGCTTTTCAGGGGCTGAAAAGCATGTTTTGGCCGAGTTTGATAATTTTCATTAAAACTTGATTTCTATCACTTTGATTGATGCCAAATGAATAACTTACTTGAATTGGACCATTTTACACTATGTCCATTGTAGATTTGTGTCTCTGACAGTTCGTTTGGTTGCAGGGGACATATTCAGTTTTTAAGGCCAAAATGTGCTTTTCAGGGACTGAAAAGCATGTTTTGGCCGAGTATGATAATTTACATTAAAACTTAATTTCTATCACTTCGAATGATGCCAAATGAATAACTTACTTGAATTGGACCATTTTACACTATGTCCATTGTAGATTTGTGTCTCTGACAGTTCGTTTGGTTGCAGGGGACATATTCAGTTTTTATGGCCAAAATGTGCTTTTCAGGGACTGAAAAGCATGTTTTGGCCGAGTTTGATAATTTTCATTAAAACTTGATTTATATCACTTCGAATGATGCCAAATGATTAACTTACTTGAATTGGACCATTTTACACTATGTCAATTGTAGATTTGTGTCTCCGACAGTTCGTTTGGTTGCAGGGGACATTTTCAGTTTTTATGGCCAAAATGTGCTTTTCAGGGGCTGAAAAGCATGTTTTGGCCGAGTATGATGATTTTCAATAAAACTTAATTTCTATCACTTCGAATGATGCCAAATGAATAACTTACTTGAATTGGACCATTTTACACTATGTCCATTGTAGATTTGTGTCTCGACAGTTCGTTTGGTTGCAGGGGACATATTCAGTTTTTAAGGCCAAAATGTGCTTTTCAGGGACTGAAAAGCATGTTTTGGCCGAGTATGATAATTTACATTAAAACTTAATTTCTATCACTTCGAATGATGCCAAATGAATAACTTACTTGAATTGGACCATTTTACACTATGTCCATTGTAGATTTGTGTCTCTGACAGTTCGTTTGGTTGCAGGGGACATATTCAGTTTTTATGGCCAAAATGTGCTTTTCAGGGACTGAAAAGCATGTTTTGGCCGAGTATGATAATTTACATTAAAACTTAATTTCTATCACTTCGAATGATGCCAAATGAATAACTTACTTGAATTGGACCATTTTACACTATGTCCATTGTAGATTTGTGTCTCTGACAGTTCGTTTGGTTGCAGGGGACATTCAGTTTTTATGGCCAAAATGTGCTTTTCAGGGGCTGAAAAGCATGTTTTGGCCGAGTATGATAATTTTCATTAAAACTTGATTTCTATCACTTCGAATGATGCCAAATGAATAACTTACTTGAATTGGACCATTTTACACTATGTCCATTGTAGATTTGTGTCTCTGACAGTTCGTTTGGTTGCAGGGGACATATTCAGTTTTTATGGCCAAAATGTGCTTTTCAGGGGCTGAAAAGCATGTTTTGGCCGAGTATGATAATTTTCATTAAAACTTGATTTCTATCACTTCGAATGATGCCAAATGAATAACTTACTTGAATTGGACCATTTTACACTATGTCCATTGTAGATTTTCGTCTCTGACAGTTCGTTTGGTTGCAGGGGACATATTCAGTTTTTATGGCCAAAATGTGCTTTTCAGAGGCTGAAAAGCATGTTTTGGCCGAGTATGATAATTTTCATTAAAACTTGATTTCTATCACTTCGAATGATGCCAAATGAATAACTTACTTGAATTTGACCATTTTACACTATGTCCATTGTAGATTTGTGTCTCCGACAGTTCGTTTGGTTGCAGGGGACATTTTCAGTTTTTATGGCCAAAATGTGCTTTTCAGGGGCTGAAAAGCATGTTTTGGCCGAGTTTGATAATTTTCATTAAAACTTGATTTCTATCACTTTGATTGATGCCAAATGAATAACTTACTTGAATTGGACCATTTTACACTATGTCCATTGTAGATTTGTGTCTCCGACAGTTCGTTTGGTTGCAGGGGACATTTTCAGTTTTTATGGCCAAAATGTGCTTTTCAGAGGCTGAAAAGCATGTTTTGGCCGAGTATGATAATTTTCATTAAAACTTGATTTCTATCACTTCGAATGATGCCAAATGAATAATTTACTTGAATTGGACCATTTTACACTATGTCCATTGTAGATTTGTGTCTCTGACAGTTCGTTTGGTTGCAGGGGACATATTCAGTTTTTATGGCCAAAATGTGCTTTTCAGGGGCTGAAAAGCACGTTTTGGCAGAGTATGATAATTTTCATTAAAACTTGATTTCTATCCATTCGAATGATGCCAAATGAATAACTTACTTGAATTGGACCATTTTACACTATGTCCATTGTAGATTTGTGTCTCCGACAGTTCGTTTGGTTGCAGGGGACATTTTTAGTTTTTATGGCCAAAATGTGCTTTTCAGAGGCTGAAAAGCATGTTTTGGCCGAGTATGATAATTTTCATTAAAACTTGATTTCTATCACTTCGAATGATGCCAAATGAATAATTTGCTTGAATTGGACCATTTTACACTATGTCCATTGTAGATTTGTGTCTCTGACAGTTCGTTTGGTTGCAGGGGACATATTCAGTTTTTAAGGCCAAAATGTGCTTTTCAGGGACTGAAAAGCATGTTTTGGCCGAGTATGATAATTTACATTAAAACTTAATTTATATCACTTCGAATGATGCCAAATGAATAATTTGCTTGAATTGGACCATTTTACACTATGTCCATTGTAGATTTGTGTCTCTGACAGTTCGTTTGGTTGCAGGGGACATATTCAGTTTTTAAGGCCAAAATGTGCTTTTCAGGGACTGAAAAGCATGTTTTGGCCGAGTATGATAATTTACATTAAAACTTAATTTCTATCACTTCGAATGATGCCAAATGAATAACTTACTTGAATTGGACCATTTTACACTATGTCCATTGTAGATTTGTGTCTCTGACAGTTCGTTTGGTTGCAGGGGACATATTCAGTTTTTATGGCCAAAATGTGCTTTTCAGGGGCTGAAAAGCATGTTTTGGCCGAGTTTGATAATTTTCATTAAAACTTGATTTATATCACTCCGAATGATGCCAAATGATTAACTTACTTGAATTGGACCATTTTACACTATGTCAATTGTAGATTTGTGTCTCCGACAGTTCGTTTGGTTGCAGGGGACATTTTCAGTTTTTATGGCCAAAATGTGCTTTTCAGGGGCTGAAAAGCACGTTTTGGCAGAGTATGATAATTTTCATTAAAACTTGATTTCTATCCATTCGAATGATGCCAAATGAATAACTTACTTGAATTGGACCATTTTACACTATGTCCATTGTAGATTTGTGTCTCCGACAGTTCGTTTGGTTGCAGGGGACATTTTCAGTTTTTATGGCCAAAATGTGCTTTTCAGGGGCTGAAAAGCATGTTTTGGCCGAGTTTGATAATTTTCATTAAAACTTGATTTCTATCACTTTGATTGATGCCAAATGAATAACTTACTTGAATTGGACCATTTTACACTATGTCCATTGTAGATTTGTGTCTCCGACAGTTCGTTTGGTTGCAGGGGACATTTTCAGTTTTTATGGCCAAAATGTGCTTTTCAGAGGCTGAAAAGCATGTTTTGGCCGAGTATGATAATTTTCATTAAAACTTGATTTCCATCACTTCGAATGATGCCAAATGAATAATTTACTTGAATTGGACCATTTTACACTATGTCCATTGTAGATTTGTGTCTCTGACAGTTCGTTTGGTTGCAGGGGACATATTCAGTTTTTATTGCCAAAATGTGCTTTTCAGGGGCTGAAAAGCACGTTTTGGCAGAGTATGATAATTTTCATTAAAACTTGATTTCTATCCATTCGAATGATGCCAAATGAATAACTTACTTGAATTGGACCATTTTACACTATGTCCATTGTAGATTTGTGTCTCCGACAGTTCGTTTGGTTGCAGGGGACATTTTTAGTTTTTATGGCCAAAATGTGCTTTTCAGAGGCTGAAAAGCATGTTTTGGCCGAGTATGATAATTTTCATTAAAACTTGATTTCTATCACTTCGAATGATGCCAAATGAATAATTTGCTTGAATTGGACCATTTTACACTATGTCCATTGTAGATTTGTGTCTCTGACAGTTCGTTTGGTTGCAGGGGACATATTCAGTTTTTAAGGCCAAAATGTGCTTTTCAGGGACTGAAAAGCATGTTTTGGCCGAGTATGATAATTTACATTAAAACTTAATTTCTATCACTTCGAATGATGCCAAATGAATAATTTGCTTGAATTGGACCATTTTACACTATGTCCATTGTAGATTTGTGTCTCTGACAGTTCGTTTGGTTGCAGGGGACATATTCAGTTTTTAAGGCCAAAATGTGCTTTTCAGGGACTGAAAAGCATGTTTTGGCCGAGTATGATAATTTACATTAAAACTTAATTTCTATCACTTCGAATGATGCCAAATGAATAACTTACTTGAATTGGACCATTTTACACTATGTCCATTGTAGATTTGTGTCTCTGACAGTTCGTTTGGTTGCAGGGGACATATTCAGTTTTTATGGCCAAAATGTGCTTTTCAGGGGCTGAAAAGCATGTTTTGGCCGAGTTTGATAATTTTCATTAAAACTTGATTTATATCACTTCGAATGATGCCAAATGATTAACTTACTTGAATTGGACCATTTTACACTATGTCAATTGTAGATTTGTGTCTCCGACAGTTCGTTTGGTTGCAGGGGACATTTTCAGTTTTTATGGCCAAAATGTGCTTTTCAGGGGCTGAAAAGCACGTTTTGGCAGAGTATGATAATTTTCATTAAAACTTGATTTCTATCACTTCGAATGATGCCAAATGAATAATTTGCTTGAATTGGACCATTTTACACTATGTCCATTGTAGATTTGTGTCTCTGACAGTTCGTTTGGTTGCAGGGGACATATTCAGTTTTTAAGGCCAAAATGTGCTTTTCAGGGACTGAAAAGCATGTTTTGGCCGAGTATGATAATTTACATTAAAACTTAATTTCTATCACTTCGAATGATGACAAATGAATAACTTACTTGAATTGGACCATTTTACACTATATCCATTGTAGATTTGTGTCTCTGACAGTTCGTTTGGTTGCAGGGGACATTCAGTTTTTATGGCCAAAATGTGCTTTTCAGGGGCCGAAAAGCATGTTTTTGCCGAGTATGATAATTTTCATTAAAACTTGATTTCTATCACTTCGAATGATGCCAAATGAATAACTTACTTGAATTGGACCATTTTACACTATGTCCATTGTAGATTTTCGTCTCTGACAGTTTGTTTGGTTGCAGGGGACATATTCAGTTTTTATGGCCAAAATGTGCTTTTCAGAGGCTGAAAAGCATGTTTTGGCCGAGTATGATAATTTTCATTAAAACTTGATTTCTATCACTTCGAATGATGACAAATGAATAACTTACTTGAATTTGACCATTTTACACTATGTCCAATGTAGATTTGTGTCTCCGACAGTTCGTTTGGTTGCAGGGGACATTTTCAGTTTTTATGGCCAAAATGTGCTTTTCAGGGACTGAAAAGCATGTTTTGGCCGAGTATGATAATTTACATTAAAACTTAATTTCTATCACTTCGAATGATGCCAAATGAATAACTTACTTGAATTGGACCATTTTACACTATGTCCATTGTAGATTTGTGTCTCTGACAGTTCGTTTGGTTGCAGGGGACATATTCAGTTTTTATGGCCAAAATGTGCTTTTCAGGGGCTGAAAAGCATGTTTTGGCCGAGTTTGATAATTTTCATTAAAACTTGATTTATATCACTTCGAATGATGCCAAATGATTAACTTACTTGAATTGGACCATTTTACACTATGTCAATTGTAGATTTGTGTCTCCGACAGTTCGTTTGGTTGCAGGGGACATTTTCAGTTTTTATGGCCAAAATGTGCTTTTCAGGGGCTGAAAAGCACGTTTTGGCAGAGTATGATAATTTTCATTAAAACTTGATTTCTATCCATTCGAATGATGCCAAATGAATAACTTACTTGAATTGGACCATTTTACACTATGTCCATTGTAGATTTGTGTCTCCGACAGTTCGTTTGGTTGCAGGGGACATTTTCAGTTTTTATGGCCAAAATGTGCTTTTCAGGGGCTGAAAAGCATGTTTTGGCCGAGTTTGATAATTTTCATTAAAACTTGATTTCTATCACTTTGATTGATGCCAAATGAATAACTTACTTGAATTGGACCATTTTACACTATGTCCATTGTAGATTTGTGTCTCCGACAGTTCGTTTGGTTGCAGGGGACATTTTCAGTTTTTATGGCCAAAATGTGCTTTTCAGAGGCTGAAAAGCATGTTTTGGCCGAGTATGATAATTTTCATTAAAACTTGATTTCCATCACTTCGAATGATGCCAAATGAATAATTTACTTGAATTGGACCATTTTACACTATGTCCATTGTAGATTTGTGTCTCTGACAGTTCGTTTGGTTGCAGGGGACATATTCAGTTTTTATTGCCAAAATGTGCTTTTCAGGGGCTGAAAAGCACGTTTTGGCAGAGTATGATAATTTTCATTAAAACTTGATTTCTATCCATTCGAATGATGCCAAATGAATAACTTACTTGAATTGGACCATTTTACACTATGTCAATTGTAGATTTGTGTCTCCGACAGTTCGTTTGGTTGCAGGGGACATTTTCAGTTTTTATGGCCAAAATGTGCTTTTCAGGGGCTGAAAAGCATGTTTTGGCCGAGTATGATGATTTTCATTAAAACTTAATTTCTATCACTTCGAATGATGCCAAATGAATAACTTACTTGAATTGGACCATTTTACACTATGTCCATTGTAGATTTGTGTCTCCGACAGTTCGTTTGGTTGCAGGGGACATTTTCAGTTTTTATGGCCAAAATGTGCTTTTCAGAGGCTGAAAAGCATGTTTTGGCCGAGTATGATAATTTTCATTAAAACTTGATTTCTATCCATTCGAATGATGCCAAATGAATAACTTACTTGAATTGGACCATTTTACACTATGTCCATTGTAGATTTGTGTCTCTGACAGTTCGTTTGGTTGCAGGGGACATATTCAGTTTTTATGGCCAAAATGTGCTTTTCAGGGGCTGAAAAGCATGTTTTGGCCGAGTTTGATAATTTTCATTAAAACTTGATTTCTATCACTTTGATTGATGCCAAATGAATAACTTACTTGAATTGGACCATTTTACACTATGTCCATTGTAGATTTGTGTCTCTGACAGTTTGTTTGGTTGCAGGGGACATATTCAGTTTTTAAGGCCAAAATGTGCTTTTCAGGGACTGAAAAGCATGTTTTGGCCGAGTATGATAATTTACATTAAAACTTAATTTCTATCACTTCGAATGATGCCAAATGAATAACTTACTTGAATTGGACCATTTTACACTATGTCCATTGTAGATTTGTGTCTCTGACAGTTCGTTTGGTTGCAGGGGACATATTCAGTTTTTATGGCCAAAATGTGCTTTTCAGGGGCTGAAAAGCATGTTTTGGCCGAGGTTTGATAATTTTCATTAAAACTTGATTTATATCACTTCGAATGATGCCAAATGATTAACTTACTTGAATTGGACCATTTTACACTATGTCAATTGTAGATTTGTGTCTCCGACAGTTCGTTTGGTTGCAGGGGACATTTTCAGTTTTTATGGCCAAAATGTGCTTTTCAGGGGCTGAAAAGCATGTTTTGGCCGAGTATGATGATTTTCAATAAAACTTAATTTCTATCACTTCGAATGATGCCAAATGAATAACTTACTTGAATTGGACCATTTTACACTATGTCCATTGTAGATTTGTGTCTCGACAGTTCGTTTGGTTGCAGGGGACATATTCAGTTTTTAAGGCCAAAATGTGCTTTTCAGGGACTGAAAAGCATGTTTTGGCCGAGTATGATAATTTACATTAAAACTTAATTTCTATCACTTCGAATGATGCCAAATGAATAACTTACTTGAATTGGACCATTTTACACTATGTCCATTGTAGATTTGTGTCTCCGACAGTTCGTTTGGTTGCAGGGGACATTTTCAGTTTTTATGGCCAAAATGTGCTTTTCAGAGGCTGAAAAGCATGTTTTGGCCGAGTATGATGATTTTCATTAAAACTTAATTTCTATCACTTCGAATGATGCCAAATCAATAACTTACTTGAATTGGACCATTTTACACTATGTCCATTGTAGATTTGTGTCTCCGACAGTTCGTTTGGTTGCAGGGGACATTTTCAGTTTTTATGGCCAAAATGTGCTTTTCAGAGGCTGAAAAGCATGTTTTGGCCGAGTATGATAATTTTCATTAAAACTTGATTTCTATCCATTCGAATGATGCCAAATGAATAACTTACTTGAATTGGACCATTTTACACTATGTCCATTGTAGATTTGTGTCTCTGACAGTTCGTTTGGTTGCAGGGGACATATTCAGTTTTTATGGCCAAAATGTGCTTTTCAGGGGCTGAAAAGCATGTTTTGGCCGAGTTTGATAATTTTCATTAAAACTTGATTTCTATCACTTTGATTGATGCCAAATGAATAACTTACTTGAATTGGACCATTTTACACTATGTCCATTGTAGATTTGTGTCTCTGACAGTTCGTTTGGTTGCAGGGGACATATTCAGTTTTTAAGGCCAAAATGTGCTTTTCAGGGACTGAAAAGCATGTTTTGGCCGAGTATGATAATTTACATTAAAACTTAATTTCTATCACTTCGAATGATGCCAAATGAATAACTTACTTGAATTGGACCATTTTACACTATGTCCATTGTAGATTTGTGTCTCTGACAGTTCGTTTGGTTGCAGGGGACATATTCAGTTTTTATGGCCAAAATGTGCTTTTCAGGGGCTGAAAAGCATGTTTTGGCCGAGTTTGATAATTTTCATTAAAACTTGATTTATATCACTTCGAATGATGCCAAATGATTAACTTACTTGAATTGGACCATTTTACACTATGTCAATTGTAGATTTGTGTCTCCGACAGTTCGTTTGGTTGCAGGGGACATTTTCAGTTTTTATGGCCAAAATGTGCTTTTCAGGGGCTGAAAAGCATGTTTTGGCCGAGTATGATGATTTTCAATAAAACTTAATTTCTATCACTTCGAATGATGCCAAATGAATAACTTACTTGAATTGGACCATTTTACACTATGTCCATTGTAGATTTGTGTCTCGACAGTTCGTTTGGTTGCAGGGGACATATTCAGTTTTTAAGGCCAAAATGTGCTTTTCAGGGACTGAAAAGCATGTTTTGGCCGAGTATGATAATTTACATTAAAACTTAATTTCTATCACTTCGAATGATGCCAAATGAATAACTTACTTGAATTGGACCATTTTACACTATGTCCATTGTAGATTTGTGTCTCTGACAGTTCGTTTGGTTGCAGGGGACATATTCAGTTTTTATGGCCAAAATGTGCTTTTCAGGGACTGAAAAGCATGTTTTGGCCGAGTATGATAATTTACATTAAAACTTAATTTCTATCACTTCGAATGATGCCAAATGAATAACTTACTTGAATTGGACCATTTTACACTATGTCCATTGTAGATTTGTGTCTCTGACAGTTCGTTTGGTTGCAGGGGACATTCAGTTTTTATGGCCAAAATGTGCTTTTCAGGGGCTGAAAAGCATGTTTTGGCCGAGTATGATAATTTTCATTAAAACTTGATTTCTATCACTTCGAATGATGCCAAATGAATAACTTACTTGAATTGGACCATTTTACACTATGTCCATTGTAGATTTGTGTCTCTGACAGTTCGTTTGGTTGCAGGGGACATATTCAGTTTTTATGGCCAAAATGTGCTTTTCAGGGGCTGAAAAGCATGTTTTGGCCGAGTATGATAATTTTCATTAAAACTTGATTTCTATCACTTCGAATGATGCCAAATGAATAACTTACTTGAATTGGACCATTTTACACTATGTCCATTGTAGATTTTCGTCTCTGACAGTTCGTTTGGTTGCAGGGGACATATTCAGTTTTTATGGCCAAAATGTGCTTTTCAGAGGCTGAAAAGCATGTTTTGGCCGAGTATGATAATTTTCATTAAAACTTGATTTCTATCACTTCGAATGATGCCAAATGAATAACTTACTTGAATTTGACCATTTTACACTATGTCCATTGTAGATTTGTGTCTCCGACAGTTCGTTTGGTTGCAGGGGACATTTTCAGTTTTTATGGCCAAAATGTGCTTTTCAGGGGCTGAAAAGCATGTTTTGGCCGAGTTTGATAATTTTCATTAAAACTTGATTTCTATCACTTTGATTGATGCCAAATGAATAACTTACTTGAATTGGACCATTTTACACTATGTCCATTGTAGATTTGTGTCTCCGACAGTTCGTTTGGTTGCAGGGGACATTTTCAGTTTTTATGGCCAAAATGTGCTTTTCAGAGGCTGAAAAGCATGTTTTGGCCGAGTATGATAATTTTCATTAAAACTTGATTTCTATCACTTCGAATGATGCCAAATGAATAATTTACTTGAATTGGACCATTTTACACTATGTCCATTGTAGATTTGTGTCTCTGACAGTTCGTTTGGTTGCAGGGGACATATTCAGTTTTTATGGCCAAAATGTGCTTTTCAGGGGCTGAAAAGCACGTTTTGGCAGAGTATGATAATTTTCATTAAAACTTGATTTCTATCCATTCGAATGATGCCAAATGAATAACTTACTTGAATTGGACCATTTTACACTATGTCCATTGTAGATTTGTGTCTCCGACAGTTCGTTTGGTTGCAGGGGACATTTTTAGTTTTTATGGCCAAAATGTGCTTTTCAGAGGCTGAAAAGCATGTTTTGGCCGAGTATGATAATTTTCATTAAAACTTGATTTCTATCACTTCGAATGATGCCAAATGAATAATTTGCTTGAATTGGACCATTTTACACTATGTCCATTGTAGATTTGTGTCTCTGACAGTTCGTTTGGTTGCAGGGGACATATTCAGTTTTTAAGGCCAAAATGTGCTTTTCAGGGACTGAAAAGCATGTTTTGGCCGAGTATGATAATTTACATTAAAACTTAATTTATATCACTTCGAATGATGCCAAATGAATAATTTGCTTGAATTGGACCATTTTACACTATGTCCATTGTAGATTTGTGTCTCTGACAGTTCGTTTGGTTGCAGGGGACATATTCAGTTTTTAAGGCCAAAATGTGCTTTTCAGGGACTGAAAAGCATGTTTTGGCCGGGTATGATAATTTACATTAAAACTTAATTTCTATCACTTCGAATGATGCCAAATGAATAACTTACTTGAATTGGACCATTTTACACTATGTCCATTGTAGATTTGTGTCTCTGACAGTTCGTTTGGTTGCAGGGGACATATTCAGTTTTTATGGCCAAAATGTGCTTTTCAGGGGCTGAAAAGCATGTTTTGGCCGAGTTTGATAATTTTCATTAAAACTTGATTTATATCACTCCGAATGATGCCAAATGATTAACTTACTTGAATTGGACCATTTTACACTATGTCAATTGTAGATTTGTGTCTCCGACAGTTCGTTTGGTTGCAGGGGACATTTTCAGTTTTTATGGCCAAAATGTGCTTTTCAGGGGCTGAAAAGCACGTTTTGGCAGAGTATGATAATTTTCATTAAAACTTGATTTCTATCCATTCGAATGATGCCAAATGAATAACTTACTTGAATTGGACCATTTTACACTATGTCCATTGTAGATTTGTGTCTCCGACAGTTCGTTTGGTTGCAGGGGACATTTTCAGTTTTTATGGCCAAAATGTGCTTTTCAGGGGCTGAAAAGCATGTTTTGGCCGAGTTTGATAATTTTCATTAAAACTTGATTTCTATCACTTTGATTGATGCCAAATGAATAACTTACTTGAATTGGACCATTTTACACTATGTCCATTGTAGATTTGTGTCTCCGACAGTTCGTTTGGTTGCAGGGGACATTTTCAGTTTTTATGGCCAAAATGTGCTTTTCAGAGGCTGAAAAGCATGTTTTGGCCGAGTATGATAATTTTCATTAAAACTTGATTTCCATCACTTCGAATGATGCCAAATGAATAATTTACTTGAATTGGACCATTTTACACTATGTCCATTGTAGATTTGTGTCTCTGACAGTTCGTTTGGTTGCAGGGGACATATTCAGTTTTTATTGCCAAAATGTGCTTTTCAGGGGCTGAAAAGCACGTTTTGGCAGAGTATGATAATTTTCATTAAAACTTGATTTCTATCCATTCGAATGATGCCAAATGAATAACTTACTTGAATTGGACCATTTTACACTATGTCCATTGTAGATTTGTGTCTCCGACAGTTCGTTTGGTTGCAGGGGACATTTTTAGTTTTTATGGCCAAAATGTGCTTTTCAGAGGCTGAAAAGCATGTTTTGGCCGAGTATGATAATTTTCATTAAAACTTGATTTCTATCACTTCGAATGATGCCAAATGAATAATTTGCTTGAATTGGACCATTTTACACTATGTCCATTGTAGATTTGTGTCTCTGACAGTTCGTTTGGTTGCAGGGGACATATTCAGTTTTTAAGGCCAAAATGTGCTTTTCAGGGACTGAAAAGCATGTTTTGGCCGAGTATGATAATTTACATTAAAACTTAATTTCTATCACTTCGAATGATGCCAAATGAATAATTTGCTTGAATTGGACCATTTTACACTATGTCCATTGTAGATTTGTGTCTCTGACAGTTCGTTTGGTTGCAGGGGACATATTCAGTTTTTAAGGCCAAAATGTGCTTTTCAGGGACTGAAAAGCATGTTTTGGCCGAGTATGATAATTTACATTAAAACTTAATTTCTATCACTTCGAATGATGCCAAATGAATAACTTACTTGAATTGGACCATTTTACACTATGTCCATTGTAGATTTGTGTCTCTGACAGTTCGTTTGGTTGCAGGGGACATATTCAGTTTTTATGGCCAAAATGTGCTTTTCAGGGGCTGAAAAGCATGTTTTGGCCGAGTTTGATAATTTTCATTAAAACTTGATTTATATCACTTCGAATGATGCCAAATGATTAACTTACTTGAATTGGACCATTTTACACTATGTCAATTGTAGATTTGTGTCTCCGACAGTTCGTTTGGTTGCAGGGGACATTTTCAGTTTTTATGGCCAAAATGTGCTTTTCAGGGGCTGAAAAGCACGTTTTGGCAGAGTATGATAATTTTCATTAAAACTTGATTTCTATCACTTCGAATGATGCCAAATGAATAATTTGCTTGAATTGGACCATTTTACACTATGTCCATTGTAGATTTGTGTCTCTGACAGTTCGTTTGGTTGCAGGGGACATATTCAGTTTTTAAGGCCAAAATGTGCTTTTCAGGGACTGAAAAGCATGTTTTGGCCGAGTATGATAATTTACATTAAAACTTAATTTCTATCACTTCGAATGATGACAAATGAATAACTTACTTGAATTGGACCATTTTACACTATATCCATTGTAGATTTGTGTCTCTGACAGTTCGTTTGGTTGCAGGGGACATTCAGTTTTTATGGCCAAAATGTGCTTTTCAGGGGCCGAAAAGCATGTTTTTGCCGAGTATGATAATTTTCATTAAAACTTGATTTCTATCACTTCGAATGATGCCAAATGAATAACTTACTTGAATTGGACCATTTTACACTATGTCCATTGTAGATTTTCGTCTCTGACAGTTTGTTTGGTTGCAGGGGACATATTCAGTTTTTATGGCCAAAATGTGCTTTTCAGAGGCTGAAAAGCATGTTTTGGCCGAGTATGATAATTTTCATTAAAACTTGATTTCTATCACTTCGAATGATGACAAATGAATAACTTACTTGAATTTGACCATTTTACACTATGTCCAATGTAGATTTGTGTCTCCGACAGTTCGTTTGGTTGCAGGGGACATTTTCAGTTTTTATGGCCAAAATGTGCTTTTCAGGGACTGAAAAGCATGTTTTGGCCGAGTATGATAATTTACATTAAAACTTAATTTCTATCACTTCGAATGATGCCAAATGAATAACTTACTTGAAATGGACCATTTTACACTATGTCCATTGTAGATTTGTGTCTCTGACAGTTCGTTTGGTTGCAGGGGACATATTCAGTTTTTATGGCCAAAATGTGCTTTTCAGGGGCTGAAAAGCATGTTTTGGCCGAGTTTGATAATTTTCATTAAAACTTGATTTATATCACTTCGAATGATGCCAAATGATTAACTTACTTGAATTGGACCATTTTACACTATGTCAACTGTAGATTTGTGTCTCCGACAGTTCGTTTGGTTGCAGGGGACATTTTCAGTTTTTATGGCCAAAATGTGCTTTTCAGGGGCTGAAAAGCACGTTTTGGCAGAGTATGATAATTTTCATTAAAACTTGATTTCTATCCATTCGAATGATGCCAAATGAATAACTTACTTGAATTGGACCATTTTACACTATGTCCATTGTAGATTTGTGTCTCCGACAGTTCGTTTGGTTGCAGGGGACATTTTCAGTTTTTATGGCCAAAATGTGCTTTTCAGGGGCTGAAAAGCATGTTTTGGCCGAGTTTGATAATTTTCATTAAAACTTGATTTCTATCACTTTGATTGATGCCAAATGAATAACTTACTTGAATTGGACCATTTTACACTATGTCCATTGTAGATTTGTGTCTCCGACAGTTCGTTTGGTTGCAGGGGACATTTTCAGTTTTTATGGCCAAAATGTGCTTTTCAGAGGCTGAAAAGCATGTTTTGGCCGAGTATGATAATTTTCATTAAAACTTGATTTCCATCACTTCGAATGATGCCAAATGAATAATTTACTTGAATTGGACCATTTTACACTATGTCCATTGTAGATTTGTGTCTCTGACAGTTCGTTTGGTTGCAGGGGACATATTCAGTTTTTATTGCCAAAATGTGCTTTTCAGGGGCTGAAAAGCACGTTTTGGCAGAGTATGATAATTTTCATTAAAACTTGATTTCTATCCATTCGAATGATGCCAAATGAATAACTTACTTGAATTGGACCATTTTACACTATGTCCATTGTAGATTTGTGTCTCCGACAGTTCGTTTGGTTGCAGGGGACATTTTTAGTTTTTATGGCCAAAATGTGCTTTTCAGAGGCTGAAAAGCATGTTTTGGCCGAGTATGATAATTTTCATTAAAACTTGATTTCTATCACTTCGAATGATGCCAAATGAATAATTTGCTTGAATTGGACCATTTTACACTATGTCCATTGTAGATTTGTGTCTCTGACAGTTCGTTTGGTTGCAGGGGACATATTCAGTTTTTAAGGCCAAAATGTGCTTTTCAGGGACTGAAAAGCATGTTTTGGCCGAGTATGATAATTTACATTAAAACTTAATTTCTATCACTTCGAATGATGCCAAATGAATAATTTGCTTGAATTGGACCATTTTACACTATGTCCATTGTAGATTTGTGTCTCTGACAGTTCGTTTGGTTGCAGGGGACATATTCAGTTTTTAAGGCCAAAATGTGCTTTTCAGGGACTGAAAAGCATGTTTTGGCCGAGTATGATAATTTACATTAAAACTTAATTTCTATCACTTCGAATGATGCCAAATGAATAACTTACTTGAATTGGACCATTTTACACTATGTCCATTGTAGATTTGTGTCTCTGACAGTTCGTTTGGTTGCAGGGGACATATTCAGTTTTTATGGCCAAAATGTGCTTTTCAGGGGCTGAAAAGCATGTTTTGGCCGAGTTTGATAATTTTCATTAAAACTTGATTTATATCACTTCGAATGATGCCAAATGATTAACTTACTTGAATTGGACCATTTTACACTATGTCAATTGTAGATTTGTGTCTCCGACAGTTCGTTTGGTTGCAGGGGACATTTTCAGTTTTTATGGCCAAAATGTGCTTTTCAGGGGCTGAAAAGCACGTTTTGGCAGAGTATGATAATTTTCATTAAAACTTGATTTCTATCACTTCGAATGATGCCAAATGAATAATTTGCTTGAATTGGACCATTTTACACTATGTCCATTGTAGATTTGTGTCTCTGACAGTTCGTTTGGTTGCAGGGGACATATTCAGTTTTTAAGGCCAAAATGTGCTTTTCAGGGACTGAAAAGCATGTTTTGGCCGAGTATGATAATTTACATTAAAACTTAATTTCTATCACTTCGAATGATGACAAATGAATAACTTACTTGAATTGGACCATTTTACACTATATCCATTGTAGATTTGTGTCTCTGACAGTTCGTTTGGTTGCAGGGGACATTCAGTTTTTATGGCCAAAATGTGCTTTTCAGGGGCCGAAAAGCATGTTTTTGCCGAGTATGATAATTTTCATTAAAACTTGATTTCTATCACTTCGAATGATGCCAAATGAATAACTTACTTGAATTGGACCATTTTACACTATGTCCATTGTAGATTTTCGTCTCTGACAGTTTGTTTGGTTGCAGGGGACATATTCAGTTTTTATGGCCAAAATGTGCTTTTCAGAGGCTGAAAAGCATGTTTTGGCCGAGTATGATAATTTTCATTAAAACTTGATTTCTATCACTTCGAATGATGACAAATGAATAACTTACTTGAATTTGACCATTTTACACTATGTCCAATGTAGATTTGTGTCTCCGACAGTTCGTTTGGTTGCAGGGGACATTTTCAGTTTTTATGGCCAAAATGTGCTTTTCAGGGACTGAAAAGCATGTTTTGGCCGAGTATGATAATTTACATTAAAACTTAATTTCTATCACTTCGAATGATGCCAAATGAATAACTTACTTGAATTGGACCATTTTACACTATGTCCATTGTAGATTTGTGTCTCTGACAGTTCGTTTGGTTGCAGGGGACATATTCAGTTTTTATGGCCAAAATGTGCTTTTCAGGGGCTGAAAAGCATGTTTTGGCCGAGTTTGATAATTTTCATTAAAACTTGATTTATATCACTTCGAATGATGCCAAATGATTAACTTACTTGAATTGGACCATTTTACACTATGTCAATTGTAGATTTGTGTCTCCGACAGTTCGTTTGGTTGCAGGGGACATTTTCAGTTTTTATGGCCAAAATGTGCTTTTCAGGGGCTGAAAAGCACGTTTTGGCAGAGTATGATAATTTTCATTAAAACTTGATTTCTATCCATTCGAATGATGCCAAATGAATAACTTACTTGAATTGGACCATTTTACACTATGTCCATTGTAGATTTGTGTCTCCGACAGTTCGTTTGGTTGCAGGGGACATTTTCAGTTTTTATGGCCAAAATGTGCTTTTCAGGGGCTGAAAAGCATGTTTTGGCCGAGTTTGATAATTTTCATTAAAACTTGATTTCTATCACTTCGAATGATGCCAAATGAATAATTTGCTTGAATTGGACCATTTTACACTATGTCCATTGTAGATTTGTCTCTCTGACAGTTCGTTTGGTTGCAGGGGACATATTCAGTTTTTAAGGCCAAAATGTGCTTTTCAGGGACTGAAAAGCATGTTTTGGCCGAGTATGATAATTTACATTAAAACTTAATTTCTATCACTTCGAATGATGCCAAATGAATAACTTACTTGAATTGGACCATTTTACACTATGTCCATTGTAGATTTGTGTCTCTGACAGTTCGTTTGGTTGCAGGGGACATATTCAGTTTTTATGGCCAAAATGTGCTTTTCAGGGGCTGAAAAGCATGTTTTGGCCGAGTTTGATAATTTTCATTAAAACTTGATTTATATCACTTCGAATGATGCCAAATGAATAATTTGCTTGAATTGGACCATTTTACACTATGTCCATTGTAGATTTGTGTCTCTGACAGTTCGTTTGGTTGCAGGGGACATATTCAGTTTTTATGGCCAAAATGTGCTATTCAGGGGCTGAAAAGCATGTTTTGGCCGAGTTTGATAATTTTCATTAAAACTTGATTTCTATCACTTCGAATGATGCCAAATGAATAATTTGCTCGAATTGGACCATTTTACACTATGTCCATTGTAGATTTGTGTCTCTGACAGTTCGTTTGGTTGCAGGGGACATATTCAGTTTTTAAGGCCAAAATGTGCTTTTCAGGGACTGAAAAGCATGTTTTGGCCGAGTATGATAATTTACATTAAAACTTAATTTCTATCACTTCGAATGATGCCAAATGAATAACTTACTTGAATTGGACCATTTTACACTATGTCCATTGTAGATTTGTGTCTCCGACAGTTCGTTTGGTTGCAGGGGACATTTTCAGTTTTTATGGCCAAAATGTGCTTTTCAGAGGCTGAAAAGCACGTTTTGGCAGAGTATGATAATTTTCATTAAAACTTGATTTCTATCACTTCGAATGATGCCAAATGAATAATTTGCTTGAATTGGACCATTTTACACTATGTCCATTGTAGATTTGTGTCTCTGACAGTTCGTTTGGTTGCAGGGGACATATTCAGTTTTTAAGGCCAAAATGTGCTTTTCAGGGACTGAAAAGCATGTTTTGGCCGAGTATGATAATTTACATTAAAACTTAATTTCTATCACTTCGAATGATGCCAAATGAATAACTTACTTGAATTGGACCATTTTACACTATGTCCATTGTAGATTTGTGTCTCTGACAGTTCGTTTGGTTGCAGGGGACATATTCAGTTTTTATGGCCAAAATGTGCTTTTCAGAGGCTGAAAAGCACGTTTTGGCAGAGTATGATAATTTTCATTAAAACTTGATTTCTATCACTTCGAATGATGCCAAATGAATAATTTGCTTGAATTGGACCATTTTACACTATGTCCATTGTAGATTTGTGTCTCTGACAGTTCGTTTGGTTGCAGGGGACATATTCAGTTTTTAAGGCCAAAATGTGCTTTTCAGGGACTGAAAAGCATGTTTTGGCCGAGTATGATAATTTACATTAAAACTTAATTTCTATCACTTCGAATGATGACAAATGAATAACTTACTTGAATTGGACCATTTTACACTATGTCCATTGTAGATTTGTGTCTCTGACAGTTCGTTTGGTTGCAGGGGACATTCAGTTTTTATGGCCAAAATGTGCTTTTCAGGGGCCGAAAAGCATGTTTTTGCCGAGTATGATAATTTTCATTAAAACTTGATTTCTATCACTTCGAATGATGCCAAATGAATAACTTACTTGAATTGGACCATTTTACACTATGTCCATTGTAGATTTTCGTCTCTGACAGTTTGTTTGGTTGCAGGGGACATATTCAGTTTTTATGGCCAAAATGTGCTTTTCAGAGGCTGAAAAGCATGTTTTGGCCGAGTATGATAATTTTCATTAAAACTTGATTTCTATCACTTCGAATGATGCCAAATGAATAACTTACTTGAATTTGACCATTTTACACTATGTCCAATGTAGATTTGTGTCTCCGACAGTTCGTTTGGTTGCAGGGGACATTTTCAGTTTTTATGGCCAAAATGTGCTTTTCAGGGACTGAAAAGCATGTTTTGGCCGAGTATGATAATTTACATTAAAACTTAATTTCTATCACTTTGAATGATGCCAAATGAATAACTTACTTGAATTGGACCATTTTACACTATGTCCATTGTAGATTTGTGTCTCTGACAGTTCGTTTGGTTGCAGGGGACATATTCAGTTTTTATGGCCAAAATGTGCTTTTCAGGGGCTGAAAAGCATGTTTTGGCCGAGTTTGATAATTTTCATTAAAACTTGATTTATATCACTTCGAATGATGCCAAATGATTAACTTACTTGAATTGGACCATTTTACACTATGTCAATTGTAGATTTGTGTCTCCGACAGTTCGTTTGGTTGCAGGGGACATTTTCAGTTTTTATGGCCAAAATGTGCTTTTCAGGGGCTGAAAAGCACGTTTTGGCCGAGTATGATAATTTACATTAAAACTTAATTTCTATCACTTCGAATGATGCCAAATGAATAATTTGCTTGAATTGGACCATTTTACACTATGTCCATTGTAGATTTGTGTCTCTGACAGTTCGTTTGGTTGCAGGGGACATATTCAGTTTTTAAGGCCAAAATGTGCTTTTCAGGGACTGAAAAGCATGTTTTGGCCGAGTATGATAATTTACATTAAAACTTAATTTCTATCACTTCGAATGATGCCAAATGAATAACTTACTTGAATTGGACCATTTTACACTATGTCCATTGTAGATTTGTGTCTCTGACAGTTCGTTTGGTTGCAGGGGACATATTCAGTTTTTATGGCCAAAATGTGCTTTTCAGGGGCTGAAAAGCATGTTTTGGCCGAGTTTGATAATTTTCATTAAAACTTGATTTATATCACTTCGAATGATGCCAAATGATTAACTTACTTGAATTGGACCATTTTACACTATGTCAATTGTAGATTTGTGTCTCCGACAGTTCGTTTGGTTGCAGGGGACATTTTCAGTTTTTATGGCCAAAATGTGCTTTTCAGGGGCTGAAAAGCACGTTTTGGCAGAGTATGATAATTTTCATTAAAACTTGATTTCTATCCATTCGAATGATGCCAAATGAATAACTTACTTGAATTGGACCATTTTACACTATGTCCATTGTAGATTTGTGTCTCCGACAGTTCGTTTGGTTGCAGGGGACATTTTCAGTTTTTATGGCCAAAATGTGCTTTTCAGGGGCTGAAAAGCATGTTTTGGCCGAGTTTGATAATTTTCATTAAAACTTGATTTCTATCACTTTGATTGATGCCAAATGAATAACTTACTTGAATTGGACCATTTTACACTATGTCCATTGTAGATTTGTGTCTCCGACAGTTCGTTTGGTTGCAGGGGACATTTTCAGTTTTTATGGCCAAAATGTGCTTTTCAGAGGCTGAAAAGCATGTTTTGGCCGAGTATGATAATTTTCATTAAAACTTGATTTCTATCACTTCGAATGATGCCAAATGAATAATTTACTTGAATTGGACCATTTTACACTATGTCCATTGTAGATTTGTGTCTCTGACAGTTCGTTTGGTTGCAGGGGACATATTCAGTTTTTATTGCCAAAATGTGCTTTTCAGGGGCTGAAAAGCACGTTTTGGCAGAGTATGATAATTTTCATTAAAACTTGATTTCTATCCATTCGAATGATGCCAAATGAATAACTTACTTGAATTGGACCATTTTACACTATGTCCATTGTAGATTTGTGTCTCCGACAGTTCGTTTGGTTGCAGGGGACATTTTTAGTTTTTATGGCCAAAATGTGCTTTTCAGAGGCTGAAAAGCATGTTTTGGCCGAGTATGATAATTTTCATTAAAACTTGATTTCTATCACTTCGAATGATGCCAAATGAATAATTTGCTTGAATTGGACCATTTTACACTATGTCCATTGTAGATTTGTGTCTCTGACAGTTCGTTTGGTTGCAGGGGACATATTCAGTTTTTAAGGCCAAAATGTGCTTTTCAGGGACTGAAAAGCATGTTTTGGCCGAGTATGATAATTTACATTAAAACTTAATTTCTATCACTTCGAATGATGCCAAATGAATAATTTGCTTGAATTGGACCATTTTACACTATGTCCATTGTAGATTTGTGTCTCTGACAGTTCGTTTGGTTGCAGGGGACATATTCAGTTTTTAAGGCCAAAATGTGCTTTTCAGGGACTGAAAAGCATGTTTTGGCCGAGTATGATAATTTACATTAAAACTTAATTTCTATCACTTCGAATGATGCCAAATGAATAACTTACTTGAATTGGACCATTTTACACTATGTCCATTGTAGATTTGTGTCTCTGACAGTTCGTTTGGTTGCAGGGGACATATTCAGTTTTTATGGCCAAAATGTGCTTTTCAGGGGCTGAAAAGCATGTTTTGGCCGAGTTTGATAATTTTCATTAAAACTTGATTTATATCACTTCGAATGATGCCAAATGATTAACTTACTTGAATTGGACCATTTTACACTATGTCAATTGTAGATTTGTGTCTCCGACAGTTCGTTTGGTTGCAGGGGACATTTTCAGTTTTTATGGCCAAAATGTGCTTTTCAGGGGCTGAAAAGCACGTTTTGGCAGAGTATGATAATTTTCATTAAAACTTGATTTCTATCACTTCGAATGATGCCAAATGAATAATTTGCTTGAATTGGACCATTTTACACTATGTCCATTGTAGATTTGTGTCTCTGACAGTTCGTTTGGTTGCAGGGGACATATTCAGTTTTTAAGGCCAAAATGTGCTTTTCAGGGACTGAAAAGCATGTTTTGGCCGAGTATGATAATTTACATTAAAACTTAATTTCTATCACTTCGAATGATGACAAATGAATAACTTACTTGAATTGGACCATTTTACACTATGTCCATTGTAGATTTGTGTCTCTGACAGTTCGTTTGGTTGCAGGGGACATTCAGTTTTTATGGCCAAAATGTGCTTTTCAGGGGCCGAAAAGCATGTTTTTGCCGAGTATGATAATTTTCATTAAAACTTGATTTCTATCACTTCGAATGATGCCAAATGAATAACTTACTTGAATTGGACCATTTTACACTATGTCCATTGTAGATTTTCGTCTCTGACAGTTTGTTTGGTTGCAGGGGACATATTCAGTTTTTATGGCCAAAATGTGCTTTTCAGAGGCTGAAAAGCATGTTTTGGCCGAGTATGATAATTTTCATTAAAACTTGATTTCTATCACTTCGAATGATGCCAAATGAATAACTTACTTGAATTTGACCATTTTACACTATGTCCAATGTAGATTTGTGTCTCCGACAGTTCGTTTGGTTGCAGGGGACATTTTCAGTTTTTATGGCCAAAATGTGCTTTTCAGGGACTGAAAAGCATGTTTTGGCCGAGTATGATAATTTACATTAAAACTTAATTTCTATCACTTCGAATGATGCCAAATGAATAACTTACTTGAATTGGACCATTTTACACTATGTCCATTGTAGATTTGTGTCTCTGACAGTTCGTTTGGTTGCAGGGGACATATTCAGTTTTTATGGCCAAAATGTGCTTTTCAGGGGCTGAAAAGCATGTTTTGGCCGAGTTTGATAATTTTCATTAAAACTTGATTTATATCACTTCGAATGATGCCAAATGATTAACTTACTTGAATTGGACCATTTTACACTATGTCAATTGTAGATTTGTGTCTCCGACAGTTCGTTTGGTTGCAGGGGACATTTTCAGTTTTTATGGCCAAAATGTGCTTTTCAGGGGCTGAAAAGCACGTTTTGGCCGAGTATGATAATTTACATTAAAACTTAATTTCTATCACTTCGAATGATGCCAAATGAATAATTTGCTTGAATTGGACCATTTTACACTATGTCCATTGTAGATTTGTGTCTCTGACAGTTCGTTTGGTTGCAGGGGACATATTCAGTTTTTAAGGCCAAAATGTGCTTTTCAGGGACTGAAAAGCATGTTTTGGCCGAGTATGATAATTTACATTAAAACTTAATTTCTATCACTTCGAATGATGCCAAATGAATAACTTACTTGAATTGGACCATTTTACACTATGTCCATTGTAGATTTGTGTCTCTGACAGTTCGTTTGGTTGCAGGGGACATATTCAGTTTTTATGGCCAAAATGTGCTTTTCAGGGGCTGAAAAGCATGTTTTGGCCGAGTTTGATAATTTTCATTAAAACTTGATTTATATCACTTCGAATGATGCCAAATGATTAACTTACTTGAATTGGACCATTTTACACTATGTCAATTGTAGATTTGTGTCTCCGACAGTTCGTTTGGTTGCAGGGGACATTTTCAGTTTTTATGGCCAAAATGTGCTTTTCAGGGGCTGAAAAGCACGTTTTGGCAGAGTATGATAATTTTCATTAAAACTTGATTTCTATCCATTCGAATGATGCCAAATGAATAACTTACTTGAATTGGACCATTTTACACTATGTCCATTGTAGATTTGTGTCTCCGACAGTTCGTTTGGTTGCAGGGGACATTTTCAGTTTTTATGGCCAAAATGTGCTTTTCAGGGGCTGAAAAGCATGTTTTGGCCGAGTTTGATAATTTTCATTAAAACTTGATTTCTATCACTTTGATTGATGCCAAATGAATAACTTACTTGAATTGGACCATTTTACACTATGTCCATTGTAGATTTGTGTCTCCGACAGTTCGTTTGGTTGCAGGGGACATTTTCAGTTTTTATGGCCAAAATGTGCTTTTCAGAGGCTGAAAAGCATGTTTTGGCCGAGTATGATAATTTTCATTAAAACTTGATTTCTATCACTTCGAATGATGCCAAATGAATAATTTACTTGAATTGGACCATTTTACACTATGTCCATTGTAGATTTGTGTCTCTGACAGTTCGTTTGGTTGCAGGGGACATATTCAGTTTTTATTGCCAAAATGTGCTTTTCAGGGGCTGAAAAGCACGTTTTGGCAGAGTATGATAATTTTCATTAAAACTTGATTTCTATCCATTCGAATGATGCCAAATGAATAACTTACTTGAATTGGACCATTTTACACTATGTCCATTGTAGATTTGTGTCTCCGACAGTTCGTTTGGTTGCAGGGGACATTTTTAGTTTTTATGGCCAAAATGTGCTTTTCAGAGGCTGAAAAGCATGTTTTGGCCGAGTATGATAATTTTCATTAAAACTTGATTTCTATCACTTCGAATGATGCCAAATGAATAATTTGCTTGAATTGGACCATTTTACACTATGTCTATTGTAGATTTGTGTCTCTGACAGTTCGTTTGGTTGCAGGGGACATATTCAGTTTTTAAGGCCAAAATGTGCTTTTCAGGGACTGAAAAGCATGTTTTGGCCGAGTATGATAATTTACATTAAAACTTAATTTCTATCACTTCGAATGATGCCAAATGAATAATTTGCTTGAATTGGACCATTTTACACTATGTCCATTGTAGATTTGTGTCTCTGACAGTTCGTTTGGTTGCAGGGGACATATTCAGTTTTTAAGGCCAAAATGTGCTTTTCAGGGACTGAAAAGCATGTTTTGGCCGAGTATGATAATTTACATTAAAACTTAATTTCTATCACTTCGAATGATGCCAAATGAATAACTTACTTGAATTGGACCATTTTACACTATGTCCATTGTAGATTTGTGTCTCTGACAGTTCGTTTGGTTGCAGGGGACATATTCAGTTTTTATGGCCAAAATGTGCTTTTCAGGGGCTGAAAAGCATGTTTTGGCCGAGTTTGATAATTTTCATTAAAACTTGATTTATATCACTTCGAATGATGCCAAATGATTAACTTACTTGAATTGGACCATTTTACACTATGTCAATTGTAGATTTGTGTCTCCGACAGTTCGTTTGGTTGCAGGGGACATTTTCAGTTTTTATGGCCAAAATGTGCTTTTCAGGGGCTGAAAAGCACGTTTTGGCAGAGTATGATAATTTTCATTAAAACTTGATTTCTATCACTTCGAATGATGCCAAATGAATAATTTGCTTGAATTGGACCATTTTACACTATGTCCATTGTAGATTTGTGTCTCTGACAGTTCGTTTGGTTGCAGGGGACATATTCAGTTTTTAAGGCCAAAATGTGCTTTTCAGGGACTGAAAAGCATGTTTTGGCCGAGTATGATAATTTACATTAAAACTTAATTTCTATCACTTCGAATGATGACAAATGAATAACTTACTTGAATTGGACCATTTTACACTATGTCCATTGTAGATTTGTGTCTCTGACAGTTCGTTTGGTTGCAGGGGACATTCAGTTTTTATGGCCAAAATGTGCTTTTCAGGGGCCGAAAAGCATGTTTTTGCCGAGTATGATAATTTTCATTAAAACTTGATTTCTATCACTTCGAATGATGCCAAATGAATAACTTACTTGAATTGGACCATTTTACACTATGTCCATTGTAGATTTTCGTCTCTGACAGTTTGTTTGGTTGCAGGGGACATATTCAGTTTTTATGGCCAAAATGTGCTTTTCAGAGGCTGAAAAGCATGTTTTGGCCGAGTATGATAATTTTCATTAAAACTTGATTTCTATCACTTCGAATGATGCCAAATGAATAACTTACTTGAATTGGACCATTTTACACTATGTCCATTGTAGATTTGTGTCTCTGACAGTTCGTTTGGTTGCAGGGGACATATTCAGTTTTTAAGGCCAAAATGTGCTTTTCAGGGACTGAAAAGCATGTTTTGGCCGAGTATGATAATTTACATTAAAACTTAATTTCTATCACTTCGAATGATGCCAAATGAATAACTTACTTGAATTGGACCATTTTACACTATGTCCATTGTAGATTTGTGTCTCTGACAGTTCGTTTGGTTGCAGGGGACATATTCAGTTTTTATGGCCAAAATGTGCTTTTCAGGGGCTGAAAAGCATGTTTTGGCCGAGTTTGATAATTTTCATTAAAACTTGATTTATATCACTTCGAATGATGCCAAATGATTAACTTACTTGAATTGGACCATTTTACACTATGTCAATTGTAGATTTGTGTCTCCGACAGTTCGTTTGGTTGCAGGGGACATTTTCAGTTTTTATGGCCAAAATGTGCTTTTCAGGGGCTGAAAAGCACGTTTTGGCAGAGTATGATAATTTTCATTAAAACTTGATTTCTATCCATTCGAATGATGCCAAATGAATAACTTACTTGAATTGGACCATTTTACACTATGTCCATTGTAGATTTGTGTCTCCGACAGTTCGTTTGGTTGCAGGGGACATTTTCAGTTTTTATGGCCAAAATGTGCTTTTCAGGGGCTGAAAAGCATGTTTTGGCCGAGTTTGATAATTTTCATTAAAACTTGATTTCTATCACTTTGATTGATGCCAAATGAATAACTTACTTGAATTGGACCATTTTACACTATGTCCATTGTAGATTTGTGTCTCCGACAGTTCGTTTGGTTGCAGGGGACATTTTCAGTTTTTATGGCCAAAATGTGCTTTTCAGAGGCTGAAAAGCATGTTTTGGCCGAGTATGATAATTTTCATTAAAACTTGATTTCTATCACTTCGAATGATGCCAAATGAATAATTTACTTGAATTGGACCATTTTACACTATGTCCATTGTAGATTTGTGTCTCTGACAGTTCGTTTGGTTGCAGGGGACATATTCAGTTTTTATTGCCAAAATGTGCTTTTCAGGGGCTGAAAAGCACGTTTTGGCAGAGTATGATAATTTTCATTAAAACTTGATTTCTATCCATTCGAATGATGCCAAATGAATAACTTACTTGAATTGGACCATTTTACACTATGTCCATTGTAGATTTGTGTCTCCGACAGTTCGTTTGGTTGCAGGGGACATTTTTAGTTTTTATGGCCAAAATGTGCTTTTCAGAGGCTGAAAAGCATGTTTTGGCCGAGTATGATAATTTTCATTAAAACTTGATTTCTATCACTTCGAATGATGCCAAATGAATAATTTGCTTGAATTGGACCATTTTACACTATGTCCATTGTAGATTTGTGTCTCTGACAGTTCGTTTGGTTGCAGGGGACATATTCAGTTTTTAAGGCCAAAATGTGCTTTTCAGGGACTGAAAAGCATGTTTTGGCCGAGTATGATAATTTACATTAAAACTTAATTTCTATCACTTCGAATGATGCCAAATGAATAATTTGCTTGAATTGGACCATTTTACACTATGTCCATTGTAGATTTGTGTCTCTGACAGTTCGTTTGGTTGCAGGGGACATATTCAGTTTTTAAGGCCAAAATGTGCTTTTCAGGGACTGAAAAGCATGTTTTGGCCGAGTATGATAATTTACATTAAAACTTAATTTCTATCACTTCGAATGATGCCAAATGAATAACTTACTTGAATTGGACCATTTTACACTATGTCCATTGTAGATTTGTGTCTCTGACAGTTCGTTTGGTTGCAGGGGACATATTCAGTTTTTATGGCCAAAATGTGCTTTTCAGGGGCTGAAAAGCATGTTTTGGCCGAGTTTGATAATTTTCATTAAAACTTGATTTATATCACTTCGAATGATGCCAAATGATTAACTTACTTGAATTGGACCATTTTACACTATGTCAATTGTAGATTTGTGTCTCCGACAGTTCGTTTGGTTGCAGGGGACATTTTCAGTTTTTATGGCCAAAATGTGCTTTTCAGGGGCTGAAAAGCACGTTTTGGCAGAGTATGATAATTTTCATTAAAACTTGATTTCTATCACTTCGAATGATGCCAAATGAATAATTTGCTTGAATTGGACCATTTTACACTATGTCCATTGTAGATTTGTGTCTCTGACAGTTCGTTTGGTTGCAGGGGACATATTCAGTTTTTAAGGCCAAAATGTGCTTTTCAGGGACTGAAAAGCATGTTTTGGCCGAGTATGATAATTTACATTAAAACTTAATTTCTATCACTTCGAATGATGACAAATGAATAACTTACTTGAATTGGACCATTTTACACTATGTCCATTGTAGATTTGTGTCTCTGACAGTTCGTTTGGTTGCAGGGGACATTCAGTTTTTATGGCCAAAATGTGCTTTTCAGGGGCCGAAAAGCATGTTTTTGCCGAGTATGATAATTTTCATTAAAACTTGATTTCTATCACTTCGAATGATGCCAAATGAATAACTTACTTGAATTGGACCATTTTACACTATGTCCATTGTAGATTTTCGTCTCTGACAGTTCGTTTGGTTGCAGGGGACATATTCAGTTTTTATGGCCAAAATGTGCTTTTCAGAGGCTGAAAAGCATGTTTTGGCCGAGTATGATAATTTTCATTAAAACTTGATTTCTATCACTTCGAATGATGCCAAATGAATAACTTACTTGAATTTGACCATTTTACACTATGTCCATTGTAGATTTGTGTCTCCGACAGTTCGTTTGGTTGCAGGGGACATTTTCAGTTTTTATGGCCAAAATGTGCTTTTCAGGGACTGAAAAGCATGTTTTGGCCGAGTATGATAATTTACATTAAAACTTAATTTCTATCACTTCGAATGATGCCAAATGATTAACTTACTTGAATTGGACCATTTTACACTATGTCAATTGTAGATTTGTGTCTCCGACAGTTCGTTTGGTTGCAGGGGACATTTTCAGTTTTTATGGCCAAAATGTGCTTTTCAGGGGCTGAAAAGCACGTTTTGGCAGAGTATGATAATTTTCATTAAAACTTGATTTCTATCACTTCGAATGATGCCAAATGAATAATTTGCTTGAATTGGACCATTTTACACTATGTCCATTGTAGATTTGTGTCTCTGACAGTTCGTTTGGTTGCAGGGGACATATTCAGTTTTTAAGGCCAAAATGTGCTTTTCAGGGACTGAAAAGCATGTTTTGGCCGAGTATGATAATTTACATTAAAACTTAATTTCTATCACTTCGAATGATGACAAATGAATAACTTACTTGAATTGGACCATTTTACACTATGTCCATTGTAGATTTGTGTCTCTGACAGTTCGTTTGGTTGCAGGGGACATTCAGTTTTTATGGCCAAAATGTGCTTTTCAGGGGCCGAAAAGCATGTTTTTGCCGAGTATGATAATTTTCATTAAAACTTGATTTCTATCACTTCGAATGATGCCAAATGAATAACTTACTTGAATTGGACCATTTTACACTATGTCCATTGTAGATTTTCGTCTCTGACAGTTTGTTTGGTTGCAGGGGACATATTCAGTTTTTATGGCCAAAATGTGCTTTTCAGAGGCTGAAAAGCATGTTTTGGCCGAGTATGATAATTTTCATTAAAACTTGATTTCTATCACTTCGAATGATGCCAAATGAATAACTTACTTGAATTTGACCATTTTACACTATGTCCAATGTAGATTTGTGTCTCCGACAGTTCGTTTGGTTGCAGGGGACATTTTCAGTTTTTATGGCCAAAATGTGCTTTTCAGGGACTGAAAAGCATGTTTTGGCCGAGTATGATAATTTACATTAAAACTTAATTTCTATCACTTCGAATGATGCCAAATGAATAACTTACTTGAATTGGACCATTTTACACTATGTCCATTGTAGATTTGTGTCTCTGACAGTTCGTTTGGTTGCAGGGGACATATTCAGTTTTTATGGCCAAAATGTGCTTTTCAGGGGCTGAAAAGCATGTTTTGGCCGAGTTTGATAATTTTCATTAAAACTTGATTTATATCACTTCGAATGATGCCAAATGATTAACTTACTTGAATTGGACCATTTTACACTATGTCAATTGTAGATTTGTGTCTCCGACAGTTCGTTTGGTTGCAGGGGACATTTTCAGTTTTTATGGCCAAAATGTGCTTTTCAGGGGCTGAAAAGCACGTTTTGGCAGAGTATGATAATTTTCATTAAAACTTGATTTCTATTCATTCGAATGATGCCAAATGAATAACTTACTTGAATTGGACCATTTTACACTATGTCCATTGTAGATTTGTGTCTCCGACAGTTCGTTTGGTTGCAGGGGACATTTTCAGTTTTTATGGCCAAAATGTGCTTTTCAGGGGCTGAAAAGCATGTTTTGGCCGAGTTTGATAATTTTCATTAAAACTTGATTTCTATCACTTTGATTGATGCCAAATGAATAACTTACTTGAATTGGACCATTTTACACTATGTCCATTGTAGATTTGTGTCTCCGACAGTTCGTTTGGTTGCAGGGGACATTTTCAGTTTTTATGGCCAAAATGTGCTTTTCAGAGGCTGAAAAGCATGTTTTGGCCGAGTATGATAATTTTCATTAAAACTTGATTTCTATCACTTCGAATGATGCCAAATGAATAATTTACTTGAATTGGACCATTTTACACTATGTCCATTGTAGATTTGTGTCTCTGACAGTTCGTTTGGTTGCAGGGGACATATTCAGTTTTTATGGCCAAAATGTGCTTTTCAGGGGCTGAAAAGCACGTTTTGGCAGAGTATGATAATTTTCATTAAAACTTGATTTCTATCCATTCGAATGATGCCAAATGAATAACTTACTTGAATTGGACCATTTTACACTATGTTCATTGTAGATTTGTGTCTCCGACAGTTCGTTTGGTTGCAGGGGACATTTTTAGTTTTTATGGCCAAAATGTGCTTTTCAGAGGCTGAAAAGCATGTTTTGGCCGAGTATGATAATTTTCATTAAAACTTGATTTCTATCACTTCGAATGATGCCAAATGAATAATTTGCTTGAATTGGACCATTTTACACTATGTCCATTGTAGATTTGTGTCTCTGACAGTTCGTTTGGTTGCAGGGGACATATTCAGTTTTTAAGGCCAAAATGTGCTTTTCAGGGACTGAAAAGCATGTTTTGGCCGAGTATGATAATTTACATTAAAACTTAATTTCTATCACTTCGAATGATGACAAATGAATAACTTACTTGAATTGGACCATTTTACACTATGTCCATTGTAGATTTGTGTCTCTGACAGTTCGTTTGGTTGCAGGGGACATTCAGTTTTTATGGCCAAAATGTGCTTTTCAGGGGCTGAAAAGCATGTTTTTGCCGAGTATGATAATTTTCATTAAAACTTGATTTCTATCACTTCGAATGATGCCAAATGAATAACTTACTTGAATTGGACCATTTTACACTATGTCCATTGTAGATTTTCGTCTCTGACAGTTTGTTTGGTTGCAGGGGACATATTCAGTTTTTATGGCCAAAATGTGCTTTTCAGAGGCTGAAAAGCATGTTTTGGCCGAGTATGATAATTTTCATTAAAACTTGATTTCTATCACTTCGAATGATGCCAAATGAATAACTTACTTGAATTTGACCATTTTACACTATGTCCAATGTAGATTTGTGTCTCCGACAGTTCGTTTGGTTGCAGGGGACATTTTCAGTTTTTATGGCCAAAATGTGCTTTTCAGGGGCTGAAAAGCATGTTTTGGCCGAGTTTGATAATTTTCATTAAAACTTGATTTCTATCCATTCGAATGATGCCAAATGAATAACTTACTTGAATTGGACCATTTTACACTATGTCCATTGTAGATTTGTGTCTCCGACAGTTCGTTTGGTTGCAGGGGACATTTTTAGTTTTTATGGCCAAAATGTGCTTTTCAGAGGCTGAAAAGCATGTTTTGGCCGAGTATGATAATTTTCATTAAAACTTGATTTCTATCACTTCGAATGATGCCAAATGAATAATTTGCTTGAATTGGACCATTTTACACTATGTCCATTGTAGATTTGTGTCTCTGACAGTTCGTTTGGTTGCAGGGGACATATTCAGTTTTTAAGGCCAAAATGTGCTTTTCAGGGACTGAAAAGCATGTTTTGGCCGAGTATGATAATTTACATTAAAACTTAATTTCTATTTCTTCGAATGATGCCAAATGAATAATTTGCTTGAATTGGACCATTTTACACTATGTCCATTGTAGATTTGTGTCTCTGACAGTTCGTTTGGTTGCAGGGGACATATTCAGTTTTTATGGCCAAAATGTGCTTTTCAGGGGCTGAAAAGCATGTTTTGGCCGAGTTTGATAATTTTCATTAAAACTTGATTTATATCACTTCGAATGATGCCAAATGATTAACTTACTTGAATTGGACCATTTTACACTATGTCAATTGTAGATTTGTGTCTCCGACAGTTCGTTTGGTTGCAGGGGACATTTTCAGTTTTTATGGCCAAAATGTGCTTTTCAGGGGCTGAAAAGCATGTTTTGGCCGAGTATGATGATTTTCATTAAAACTTAATTTCTATCACTTCGAATGATGCCAAATGAATAACTTACTTGAATTGGACCATTTTACACTATGTCCATTGTAGATTTGTGTCTCCGACAGTTCGTTTGGTTGCAGGGGACATTTTCAGTTTTTATGGCCAAAATGTGCTTTTCAGAGGCTGAAAAGCATGTTTTGGCCGAGTATGATAATTTTCATTAAAACTTGATTTCTATCACTTCGATTGATGCCAAATGTATAACTTACTTGAATTGGACCATTTTACACTATGTCCATTGTAGATTTGTGTCTCTGACAGTTCGTTTGGTTGCAGGGGACATATTCAGTTTTTATGGCCAAAATGTGCTTTTCAGGGGCTGAAAAGCATGTTTTGGCCGAGTTTGATAATTTTCATTAAAACTTGATTTCTATCACTTCGATTGATGCCAAATGAATAACTTACTTGAATTGGACCATTTTACACTATGTCCATTGTAGATTTGTGTCTCCGAAAGTTCGTTTGGTTGCAGGGGACATTTTCAGTTTTTATGGCCAAAATGTGCTTTTCAGAGGCTGAAAAGCATGTTTTGGCCGAGTATGGTAATTTTCATTAAAACTTGATTTCTATCACTTCGAATGATGCCAAATGAATAACTTACTTGAATTGGACCATTTTACACTATGTCCATTGTAGATTTGTGTCTCCGACAGTTCGTTTGGTTGCAGGGGACATTTTCAGTTTTTATGGCCAAAATGTGCTTTTCAGAGGCTGAAAAGCATGTTTTGGCCGAGTATGATAATTTTCATTAAAACTTGATTTCTATCCATTCGAATGATGCCAAATGAATAACTTACTTGAATTGGACCATTTTACACTATGTCCATTGTAGATTTGTGTCTCTGACAGTTCGTTTGGTTGCAGGGGACATATTCAGTTTTTATGGCCAAAATGTGCTTTTCAGGGGCTGAAAAGCATGTTTTGGCCGAGTATGATAATTTTCATTAAAACTTGATTTCTATCACTTCGAATGATGCCAAATGAATAACTTACTTGAATTGGACAATTTTACACTGTCAATTGTAGATTTGTGTCTCCGACAGTTCGTTTGGTTGCAGGGGACATTTTCAGTTTTTATGGCCAAAATGTGCTTTTCAGGGGCTGAAAAGCATGTTTTGGCCGAGTATGATGATTTTCATTAAAACTTAATTTCTATCACTTCGAATGATGCCAAATGAATAACTTACTTGAATTGGACCATTTTACACTATGTCCATTGTAGATTTGTGTCTCCGACAGTTCGTTTGGTTGCAGGGGACATTTTCAGTTTTTATTGCCAAAATGTGCTTTTCAGAGGCTGAAAAGCATGTTTTGGCCGAGTATGATAATTTTCATTAAAACTTGATTTCTATCCATTCGAATGATGCCAAATGAATAACTTACTTGAATTGGACCATTTTACACTATGTCCATTGTAGATTTGTGTCTCTGACAGTTCGTTTGGTTGCAGGGGACATATTCAGTTTTTATGGCCAAAATGTGCTTTTCAGGGGCTGAAAAGCATGTTTTGGCCGAGTTTGATAATTTTCATTAAAACTTGATTTCTATCACTTTGATTGATGCCAAATGAATAACTTACTTGAAATGGACCATTTTACACTATGTCCATTGTAGATTTGTGTCTCCGACAGTTCGTTTGGTTGCAGGGGACATTTTCAGTTTTTATGGCCAAAATGTGCTTTTCAGAGGCTGAAAAGCATGTTTTGGCCGAGTATGATAATTTTCATTAAAACTTGATTTCTATCACTTCGAATGATGCCAAATGAATAATTTACTTGAATTGGACCATTTTACACTATGTCCATTGTAGATTTGTGTCTCTGACAGTTCGTTTGGTTGCAGGGGACATATTCAGTTTTTATGGCCAAAATGTGCTTTTCAGGGGCTGAAAAGCACGTTTTGGCAGAGTATGATAATTTTCATTAAAACTTGATTTCTATCCATTCGAATGATGCCAAATGAATAACTTACTTGAATTGGACCATTTTACACTATGTCCATTGTAGATTTGTGTCTCCGACAGTTCGTTTGGTTGCAGGGGACATTTTCAGTTTTTATGGCCAAAATGTGCTTTTCAGAGGCTGAAAAGCATGTTTTGGCCGAGTATGATAATTTTCATTAAAACTTGATTTCTATCACTTCGAATGATGCCAAATGAATAATTTGCTTGAATTGGACCATTTTACACTATGTCCATTGTAGATTTGTGTCTCGACAGTTCGTTTGGTTGCAGGGGACATATTCAGTTTTTAAGGCCAAAATGTGCTTTTCAGGGGCTGAAAAGCATGTTTTGGCCGAGTATGATAATTTTCATTAAAACTTGATTTCTATCCATTCGAATGATGCCAAATGAATAACTTACTTGAATTGGACCATTTTACATTATGTCCATTGTAGATTTGTGTCTCTGACAGTTCGTTTGGTTGCAGGGGACATATTCAGTTTTTATGGCCAAAATGTGTTTTTCAGGGGCTGAAAAGCACGTTTTGGCAGAGTATGATAATTTTCATTAAAACTTGATTTCTATCCATTCGAATGATGCCAAATGAATAACTTACTTGAATTGGACCATTTTACACTATGTCCATTGTAGATTTGTGTCTCCGACAGTTCGTTTGGTTGCAGGGGACATTTTCAGTTTTTATGGCCAAAATGTGCTTTTCAGAGGCTGAAAAGCATGTTTTGGCCGAGTATGATAATTTTCATTAAAACTTGATTTCTATCACTTCGAATGATGCCAAATGAATAATTTGCTTGAATTGGACCATTTTACACTATGTCCATTGTAGATTTGTGTCTCTGACAGTTCGTTTGGTTGCAGGGGACATATTCAGTTTTTAAGGCCAAAATGTGCTTTTCAGGGACTGAAAAGCATGTTTTGGCCGAGTATGATAATTTACATTAAAACTTAATTTCTATCACTTCGAATGATGCCAAATGAATAACTTACTTGAATTGGACCATTTTACACTATGTCCATTGTAGATTTGTGTCTCTGACAGTTCGTTTGGTTGCAGGGGACATATTCAGTTTTTATGGCCAAAATGTGCTTTTCAGGGGCTGAAAAGCATGTTTTGGCCGAGTTTGATAATTTTCATTAAAACTTGATTTCTATCACTTCGAATGATGCCAAATGAATAATTTACTTGAATTGGACCATTTTACACTATGTCCATTGTAGATTTGTGTCTCTGACAGTTCGTTTGGTTGCAGGGGACATATTCAGTTTTTATGGCCAAAATGTGCTTTTAAGGGGCTGAAAAGCACGTTTTGGCAGAGTATGATAATTTTCATTAAAACTTGATTTCTATCCATTCGAATGATGCCAAAAGAATAACTTACTTGAATTGGACCATTTTACACTATGTCCATTGTAGATTTGTGTCTCCGACAGTTCGTTTGGTTGCAGGGGACATTTTCAGTTTTTATGGCCAAAATGTGCTTTTCAGAGGCTGAAAAGCATGTTTTGGCCGAGTATGATAATTTTCATTAAAACTTGATTTCTATCACTTCGAATGATGCCAAATGAATAACTTACTTGAATTGGACCATTTTACACTATGTCCATTGTAGATTTGTGTCTCTGACAGTTCGTTTGGTTGCAGGGGACATATTCAGTTTTTATGGCCAAAATGTGCTTTTCAGGGCTGAAAAGCATGTTTTGGCCGAGTATGATAATTTTCATTAAAACTTGATTTCTATCACTTCGAATGATGCCAAATGAATAACTTACTTGAATTGGACCATTTTACACTATGTCCATTGTAGATTTTCGTCTCTGACAGTTCGTTTGGTTGCAGGGGACATATTCAGTTTTTATGGCCAAAATGTGCTTTTCAGAGGCTGAAAAGCATGTTTTGGCCGAGTATGATAATTTTCATTAAAACTTGATTTCTATCACTTCGAATGATGCCAAATGAATAACTTACTTGAATTTGACCATTTTACACTATGTCCATTGTAGATTTGTGTCTCCGACAGTTCGTTTGGTTGCAGGGGACATTTTCAGTTTTTATGGCCAAAATGTGCTTTTCAGGGGCTGAAAAGCATGTTTTGGCCGAGTTTGATAATTTTCATTAAAACTTGATTTCTATCACTTTGATTGATGCCAAATGAATAACTTACTTGAATTGGACCATTTTACACTATGTCCATTGTAGATTTGTGTCTCTGACAGTTCGTTTGGTTGCAGGGGACATATTCAGTTTTTATGGCCAAAATGTGCTTTTCAGGGGCTGAAAAGCATGTTTTGGCCGAGTATGATGATTTTCATTAAAACTTAATTTCTATCACTTCGAATGATGCCAAATGAATAACTTACTTGAATTGGACCATTTTACACTATGTCCATTGTAGATTTGTGTCTCTGACAGTTCGTTTGGTTGCAGGGGACAAATTCAGTTTTTATGGCCAAAATGTGCTTTTCAGGGGCTGAAAAGCATGTTTTGGCCGAGTTTGATAATTTTCATTAAAACTTGATTTCTATCACTTCGAATGATGCCAAATGAATAATTTGCTTGAATTGGACCATTTTACACTATGTCCATTGTAGATTTGTGTCTCTGACAGTTCGTTTGGTTGCAGGGGACATATTCAGTTTTTATGGCCAAAATGTGCTTTTCAGAGGCTGAAAAGCATGTTTTGGCCGAGTATGATAATTTTCATTAAAACTTGATTTCTATCACTTCGAATGATGCCAAATGAATTATTTGCTTGAATTGGACCATTTTACACTATGTCCATTGTAGATTTGTGTCTCTGACAGTTCGTTTGGTTGCAGGGGACATATTCAGTTTTTAAGGCCAAAATGTGCTTTTCAGGGACTGAAAAGCATGTTTTGGCCGAGTATGATAATTTACATTAAAACTTAATTTCTATCACTTCGAATGATGCCAAATGAATAACTTACTTGAATTGGACCATTTTACACTATGTCCATTGTAGATTTGTGTCTCTGACAGTTCGTTTGGTTGCAGGGGACATATTCAGTTTTTATGGCCAAAATGTGCTTTTCAGGGGCTGAAAAGCACGTTTTGGCAGAATATGATAATTTTCATTAAAACTTGATTTCTATCCATTCGAATGATGCCAAATGAATAACTTACTTGAATTGGACCATTTTACACTATGTCCATTGTAGATTTGTGTCTCTGACAGTTCGTTTGGTTGCAGGGGACATATTCAGTTTTTATGGCCAAAATGTGCTTTTCAGGGGCTGAAAAGCATGTCTTGGCCGAGTATGATAATTTTCATTAAAACTTGATTTCTATCACTTCGAATGATGCCAAATGAATAACTTACTTGAATTGGACCATTTTACACTATGTCAATTGTAGATTTGTGTCTCCGACAGTTCGTTTGGTTGCAGGGGACATTTTCAGTTTTTATGGCCAAAATGTGCTTTTCAGGGGCTGAAAAGCATGTTTTGGCCGAGTATGATGATTTTCATTAAAACTTAATTTCTATCACTTCGAATGATGCCAAATGAATAACTTACTTGAATTGGACCATTTTACACTATGTCCATTGTAGATTTGTGTCTCCGACAGTTCGTTTGGTTGCAGGGGACATTTTCAGTTTTTATGGCCAAAATGTGCTTTTCAGAGGCTGAAAAGCATGTTTTGGCAGAGTATGATAATTTTCATTAAAACTTAATTTCTATCACTTCGAATGATGCCAAATGAATAACTTACTTGAATTGGACCATTTTACACTATGTCCATTGTAGATTTGTGTCTCTGACAGTTCGTTTGGTTGCAGGGGACAAATTCAGTTTTTATGGCCAAAATGTGCTTTTCAGGGGCTGAAAAGCATGTTTTGGCCGAGTTTGATAATTTTCATTAAAACTTGATTTCTATCACTTCGAATGATGCCAAATGAATAATTTGCTTGAATTGGACCATTTTACACTATGTCCATTGTAGATTTGTGTCTCTGACAGTTCGTTTGGTTGCAGGGGACATATTCAGTTTTTATGGCCAAAATGTGCTTTTCAGAGGCTGAAAAGCATGTTTTGGCCGAGTATGGTAATTTTCATTAAAACTTGATTTCTATCACTTCGAATGATGCCAAATGAATAACTTACTTGAATTGGACCATTTTACACTATGTCCATTGTAGATTTGTGTCTCCGACAGTTCGTTTGGTTGCAGGGGACATTTTCAGTTTTTATGGCCAAAATGTGCTTTTCAGAGGCTGAAAAGCATGTTTTGGCCGAGTATGATAATTTTCATTAAAACTTGATTTCTATCCATTCGAATGATGCCAAATGAATAACTTACTTGAATTGGACCATTTTACACTATGTCCATTGTAGATTTGTGTCTCTGACAGTTCATTTCGTTGCAGGGGACATATTCAGTTTTTATGGCCAAAATGTGCTTTTCAGGGGCTGAAAAGCACGTTTTGGCAGAATATGATAATTTTCATTAAAACTTGATTTCTATCCATTCGAATGATGCCAAATGAATAACTTACTTGAATTGGACCATTTTACACTATGTCCATTGTAGATTTGTGTCTCTGACAGTTCGTTTGGTTGCAGGGGACATATTCAGTTTTTATGGCCAAAATGTGCTTTTCAGGGGCTGAAAAGCATGTTTTGGCCGAGTATGATAATTTTCATTAAAACTTGATTTCTATCACTTCGAATGATGCCAAATGAATAACTTACTTGAATTGGACCATTTTACACTATGTCAATTGTAGATTTGTGTCTCCGACAGTTCGTTTGGTTGCAGGGGACATTTTAAGTTTTTATGGCCAAAATGTGCTTTTCAGGGGCTGAAAAGCATGTTTTGGCCGAGTATGATGATTTTCATTAAAACTTAATTTCTATCACTTCGAATGATGCCAAATGAATAACTTACTTGAATTGGACCATTTTACACTATGTCCATTGTAGATTTGTGTCTCCGACAGTTCGTTTGGTTGCAGGGGACATTTTCAGTTTTTATGGCCAAAATGTGCTTTTCAGAGGCTGAAAAGCATGTTTTGGCAGAGTATGATGATTTTCATTAAAACTTAATTTCTATCACTTCGAATGATGCCAAATGAATAACTTACTTGAATTGGACCATTTTACACTATGTCCATTGTAGATTTGTGTCTCCGACAGTTCGTTTGGTTGCAGGGGACATTTTCAGTTTTTATGGCCAAAATGTGCTTTTCAGAGGCTGAAAAGCATGTTTTGGCCGAGTATGATAATTTTCATTAAAACTTGATTTCTATCCATTCGAATGATGCCAAATGAATAACTCACTTGAATTGGACCATTTTATGTCCATTGTAGATTTGTGTCTCTGACAGTTCGTTTGGTTGCAGGGGACATATTCAGTTTTTATGGCCAAAATGTGCTTTTCAGGGGCTGAAAAGCATGTTTTGGCCGAGTTTGATAATTTTCATTAAAACTTGATTTCTATCACTTTGATTGATGCCAAATGAATAACTTACTTGAATTGGACCATTTTACACTATGTCCATTGTAGATTTGTGTCTCCGACAGTTCGTTTGGTTGCAGGGGACATTTTCAGTTTTTATGGCCAAAATGTGCTTTTCAGAGGCTGAAAAGCATGTTTTGGCCGAGTATGATGATTTTCATTAAAACTTAATTTCTATCACTTCGAATGATGCCAAATGAATAACTTACTTGAATTGGACCATTTTACACTATGTCCATTGTAGATTTGTGTCTCCGACAGTTCGTTTGGTTGCAGGGGACATTTTCAGTTTTTATGGCCAAAATGTGCTTTTCAGAGGCTGAAAAGCATGTTTTGGCCGAGTATGATAATTTTCATTAAAACTTGATTTCTATCCATTCGAATGATGCCAAATGAATAACTTACTTGAATTGGACCATTTTACACTATGTCCATTGTAGATTTGTGTCTCTGACAGTTCATTTCGTTGCAGGGGACATATTCAGTTTTTATGGCCAAAATGTGCTTTTCAGGGGCTGAAAAGCACGTTTTGGCAGAATATGATAATTTTCATTAAAACTTGATTTCTATCCATTCGAATGATGCCAAATGAATAACTTACTTGAATTGGACCATTTTACACTATGTCCATTGTAGATTTGTGTCTCTGACAGTTCGTTTGGTTGCAGGGGACATATTCAGTTTTTATGGCCAAAATGTGCTTTTCAGGGGCTGAAAAGCATGTTTTGGCCGAGTATGATAATTTTCATTAAAACTTGATTTCTATCACTTCGAATGATGCCAAATGAATAACTTACTTGAATTGGACCATTTTACACTATGTCAATTGTAGATTTGTGTCTCCGACAGTTCGTTTGGTTGCAGGGGACATTTTAAGTTTTTATGGCCAAAATGTGCTTTTCAGGGGCTGAAAAGCATGTTTTGGCCGAGTATGATGATTTTCATTAAAACTTAATTTCTATCACTTCGAATGATGCCAAATGAATAACTTACTTGAATTGGACCATTTTACACTATGTCCATTGTAGATTTGTGTCTCCGACAGTTCGTTTGGTTGCAGGGGACATTTTCAGTTTTTATGGCCAAAATGTGCTTTTCAGAGGCTGAAAAGCATGTTTTGGCAGAGTATGATGATTTTCATTAAAACTTAATTTCTATCACTTCGAATGATGCCAAATGAATAACTTACTTGAATTGGACCATTTTACACTATGTCCATTGTAGATTTGTGTCTCCGACAGTTCGTTTGGTTGCAGGGGACATTTTCAGTTTTTATGGCCAAAATGTGCTTTTCAGAGGCTGAAAAGCATGTTTTGGCCGAGTATGATAATTTTCATTAAAACTTGATTTCTATCCATTCGAATGATGCCAAATGAATAACTCACTTGAATTGGACCATTTTATGTCCATTGTAGATTTGTGTCTCTGACAGTTCGTTTGGTTGCAGGGGACATATTCAGTTTTTATGGCCAAAATGTGCTTTTCAGGGGCTGAAAAGCATGTTTTGGCCGAGTTTGATAATTTTCATTAAAACTTGATTTCTATCACTTTGATTGATGCCAAATGAATAACTTACTTGAATTGGACCATTTTACACTATGTCCATTGTAGATTTGTGTCTCCGACAGTTCGTTTGGTTGCAGGGGACATTTTCAGTTTTTATGGCCAAAATGTGCTTTTCAGAGGCTGAAAAGCATGTTTTGGCCGAGTATGATGATTTTCATTAAAACTTAATTTCTATCACTTCGAATGATGCCAAATGAATAACTTACTTGAATTGGACCATTTTACACTATGTCCATTGTAGATTTGTGTCTCCGACAGTTCGTTTGGTTGCAGGGGACATTTTCAGTTTTTATGGCCAAAATGTGCTTTTCAGAGGCTGAAAAGCATGTTTTGGCCGAGTATGATAATTTTCATTAAAACTTGATTTCTATCCATTCGAATGATGCCAAATGAATAACTTACTTGAATTGGACCATTTTACACTATGTCCATTGTAGATTTGTGTCTCTGACAGTTCATTTCGTTGCAGGGGACATATTCAGTTTTTATGGCCAAAATGTGCTTTTCAGGGGCTGAAAAGCACGTTTTGGCAGAATATGATAATTTTCATTAAAACTTGATTTCTATCCATTCGAATGATGCCAAATGAATAACTTACTTGAATTGGACCATTTTACACTATGTCCATTGTAGATTTGTGTCTCTGACAGTTCGTTTGGTTGCAGGGGACATATTCAGTTTTTATGGCCAAAATGTGCTTTTCAGGGGCTGAAAAGCATGTTTTGGCCGAGTATGATAATTTTCATTAAAACTTGATTTCTATCACTTCGAATGATGCCAAATGAATAACTTACTTGAATTGGACCATTTTACACTATGTCAATTGTAGATTTGTGTCTCCGACAGTTCGTTTGGTTGCAGGGGACATTTTAAGTTTTTATGGCCAAAATGTGCTTTTCAGGGGCTGAAAAGCATGTTTTGGCCGAGTATGATGATTTTCATTAAAACTTAATTTCTATCACTTCGAATGATGCCAAATGAATAACTTACTTGAATTGGACCATTTTACACTATGTCCATTGTAGATTTGTGTCTCCGACAGTTCGTTTGGTTGCAGGGGACATTTTCAGTTTTTATGGCCAAAATGTGCTTTTCAGAGGCTGAAAAGCATGTTTTGGCAGAGTATGATGATTTTCATTAAAACTTAATTTCTATCACTTCGAATGATGCCAAATGAATAACTTACTTGAATTGGACCATTTTACACTATGTCCATTGTAGATTTGTGTCTCCGACAGTTCGTTTGGTTGCAGGGGACATTTTCAGTTTTTATGGCCAAAATGTGCTTTTCAGAGGCTGAAAAGCATGTTTTGGCCGAGTATGATAATTTTCATTAAAACTTGATTTCTATCCATTCGAATGATGCCAAATGAATAACTCACTTGAATTGGACCATTTTATGTCCATTGTAGATTTGTGTCTCTGACAGTTCGTTTGGTTGCAGGGGACATATTCAGTTTTTATGGCCAAAATGTGCTTTTCAGGGGCTGAAAAGCATGTTTTGGCCGAGTTTGATAATTTTCATTAAAACTTGATTTCTATCACTTTGATTGATGCCAAATGAATAACTTACTTGAATTGGACCATTTTACACTATGTCCATTGTAGATTTGTGTCTCCGACAGTTCGTTTGGTTGCAGGGGACATTTTCAGTTTTTATGGCCAAAATGTGCTTTTCAGAGGCTGAAAAGCATGTTTTGGCCGAGTATGATGATTTTCATTAAAACTTAATTTCTATCACTTCGAATGATGCCAAATGAATAACTTACTTGAATTGGACCATTTTACACTATGTCCATTGTAGATTTGTGTCTCCGACAGTTCGTTTGGTTGCAGGGGACATTTTCAGTTTTTATGGCCAAAATGTGCTTTTCAGAGGCTGAAAAGCATGTTTTGGCAGAGTATGATGATTTTCATTAAAACTTAATTTCTATCACTTCGAATGATGCCAAATGAATAACTTACTTGAATTGGACCATTTTACACTATGTCCATTGTAGATTTGTGTCTCCGACAGTTCGTTTGGTTGCAGGGGACATTTTCAGTTTTTATGGCCAAAATGTGCTTCAGGGGCTGAAAAGCATGTTTTGGCCGAGTATGATAATTTTCATTAAAACTTGATTTCTATCACTTCGAATGATGCCAAATGAATAACTTACTTGAATTGGACCATTTTACACTATGTCAATTGTAGATTTGTGTCTCCGACAGTTCGTTTGGTTGCAGGGGACATTTTCAGTTTTTATGGCCAAAATGTGCTTTTCAGGGGCTGAAAAGCATGTTTTGGCCGAGTATGATGATTTTCATTAAAACTTAATTTCTATCACTTCGAATGATGCCAAATGAATAACTTACTTGAATTGGACCATTTTACACTATGTCCATTGTAGATTTGTGTCTCCGACAGTTCGTTTGGTTGCAGGGGACATTTTCAGTTTTTATGGCCAAAATGTGCTTTTCAGAGGCTGAAAAGCATGTTTTGGCCAAATATGATAATTTTCATTAAAACTTGATTTCTATCCATTCGAATGATGCCAAATGAATAACTTACTTGAATTGGACCATTTTACACTATGTCCATTGTAGATTTGTGTCTCTGACAGTTCGTTTGGTTGCAGGGGACATATTCAGTTTTTATGGCCAAAATGTGCTTTTCAGGGGCTGAAAAGCATGTTTTGGCCGAGTTTGATAATTTTCATTAAAACTTGATTTCTATCACTTTGATTGATGCCAAATGAATAACTTACTTGAATTGGACCATTTTACACTATGTCCATTGTAGATTTGTGTCTCCGACAGTTCGTTTGGTTGCAGGGGACATTTTCAGTTTTTATGGCCAAAATGTGCTTTTCAGAGGCTGAAAAGCATGTTTTGGCCGAGTATGATAATTTTCATTAAAACTTGATTTCTATCACTTCGAATGATGCCAAATGAATAATTTACTTGAATTGGACCATTTTACACTATGTCCATTGTAGATTTGTGTCTCTGACAGTTCGTTTGGTTGCAGGGGACATATTCAGTTTTTATGGCCAAAATGTGCTTTTCAGGGGCTGAAAAGCACGTTTTGGCAGAGTATGATAATTTTCATTAAAACTTGATTTCTATCCATTCGAATGATGCCAAATGAATAACTTACTTGAATTGGACCATTTTACACTATGTCCATTGTAGATTTGTGTCTCCGACAGTTCGTTTGGTTGCAGGGGACATTTTCAGTTTTTATGGCCAAAATGTGCTTTTCAGAGGCTGAAAAGCATGTTTTGGCCGAGTATGATAATTTTCATTAAAACTTGATTTCTATCACTTCGAATGATGCCAAATGAATAATTTGCTTGAATTGGACCATTTTACACTATGTCCATTGTAGATTTGTGTCTCGACAGTTCGTTTGGTTGCAGGGGACATATTCAGTTTTTAAGGCCAAAATGTGCTTTTCAGGGGCTGAAAAGCATGTTTTGGCCGAGTATGATAATTTTCATTAAAACTTGATTTCTATCCATTCGAATGATGCCAAATGAATAACTTACTTGAATTGGACCATTTTACATTATGTCCATTGTAGATTTGTGTCTCCGACAGTTCGTTTGGTTGCAGGGGACATTTTCAGTTTTTATGGCCAAAATGTGCTTTTCAGAGGCTGAAAAGCATGTTTTGGCCGAGTATGATAATTTTCATTAAAACTTGATTTCTATCACTTCGAATGATGCCAAATGAATAATTTGCTTGAATTGGACCATTTTACACTATGTCCATTGTAGATTTGTGTCTCTGACAGTTCGTTTGGTTGCAGGGGACATATTCAGTTTTTAAGGCCAAAATGTGCTTTTCAGGGACTGAAAAGCATGTTTTGGCCGAGTATGATAATTTACATTAAAACTTAATTTCTATCACTTCGAATGATGCCAAATGAATAACTTACTTGAATTGGACCATTTTACACTATGTCCATTGTAGATTTGTGTCTCTGACAGTTCGTTTGGTTGCAGGGGACATATTCAGTTTTTATGGCCAAAATGTGCTTTTCAGGGGCTGAAAAGCATGTTTTGGCCGAGTTTGATAATTTTCATTAAAACTTGATTTCTATCACTTCGAATGATGCCAAATGAATAATTTACTTGAATTGGACCATTTTACACTATGTCCATTGTAGATTTGCGTCTCTGACAGTTCGTTTGGTTGCAGGGGACATATTCAGTTTTTATGGCCAAAATGTGCTTTTCAGGGGCTGAAAAGCACGTTTTGGCAGAGTATGATAATTTTCATTAAAACTTGATTTCTATCCATTCGAATGATGCCAAATGAATAACTTACTTGAATTGGACCATTTTACACTATGTCCATTGTAGATTTGTGTCTCCGACAGTTCGTTTGGTTGCAGGGGACATTTTCAGTTTTTATGGCCAAAATGTGCTTTTCAGAGGCTGAAAAGCATGTTTTGGCCGAGTATGATAATTTTCATTAAAACTTGATTTCTATCACTTCGAATGATGCCAAATGAATAATTTGCTTGAATTGGACCATTTTACACTATGTCCATTGTAGATTTGTGTCTCTGACAGTTCGTTTGGTTGCAGGGGACATATTCAGTTTTTAAGGCCAAAATGTGCTTTTCAGGGACTGAAAAGCATGTTTTGGCCGAGTATGATAATTTACATTAAAACTTAATTTCTATCACTTCGAATGATGCCAAATGAATAACTTACTTGAATTGGACCATTTTACACTATGTCCATTGTAGATTTGTGTCTCTGACAGTTCGTTTGGTTGCAGGGGACATTCAGTTTTTATGGCCAAAATGTGCTTTTCAGGGGCTGAAAAGCATGTTTTGGCCGAGTATGATAATTTTCATTAAAACTTGATTTCTATCACTTCGAATGATGCCAAATGAATAACTTACTTGAATTGGACCATTTTACACTATGTCCATTGTAGATTTGTGTCTCTGACAGTTCGTTTGGTTGCAGGGGACATATTCAGTTTTTATGGCCAAAATGTGCTTTTCAGGGCTGAAAAGCATGTTTTGGCCGAGTATGATAATTTTCATTAAAACTTGATTTCTATCACTTCGAATGATGCCAAATGAATAACTTACTTGAATTGGACCATTTTACACTATGTCCATTGTAGATTTTCGTCTCTGACAGTTCGTTTGGTTGCAGGGGACATATTCAGTTTTTATGGCCAAAATGTGCTTTTCAGAGGCTGAAAAGCATGTTTTGGCCGAGTATGATAATTTTCATTAAAACTTGATTTCTATCACTTCGAATGATGCCAAATGAATAACTTACTTGAATTTGACCATTTTACACTATGTCCATTGTAGATTTGTGTCTCTGACAGTTCGTTTGGTTGCAGGGGACATATTCAGTTTTTATGGCCAAAATGTGCTCTTCAGGGGCTGAAAAGCACGTTTTGGCAGAGTATGATAATTTTCATTAAAACTTGATTTCTATCCATTCGAATGATGCCAAATGAATAACTTACTTGAATTGGACCATTTTACACTATGTCCATTGTAGATTTGTGTCTCCGACAGTTCGTTTGGTTGCAGGGGACATTTTCAGTTTTTATGGCCAAAATGTGCTTTTCAGAGGCTGAAAAGCATGTTTTGGCCGAGTATGATAATTTTCATTAAAACTTGATTTCTATCACTTCGAATGATGCCAAATGAATAATTTGCTTGAATTGGACCATTTTACACTATGTCCATTGTAGATTTGTGTCTCTGACAGTTCGTTTGGTTGCAGGGGACATATTCAGTTTTTAATGCCAAAATGTGCTTTTCAGGGACTGAAAAGCATGTTTTGGCCGAGTATGATAATTTACATTAAAACTTAATTTCTATCACTTCGAATGATGCCAAATGAATAACTTACTTGAATTGGACCATTTTACACTATGTCCATTGTAGATTTGTGTCTCTGACAGTTCGTTTGGTTGCAGGGGACATTCAGTTTTTATGGCCAAAATGTGCTTTTCAGGGGCTGAAAAGCATGTTTTGGCCGAGTATGATAATTTTCATTAAAACTTGATTTCTATCACTTCGAATGATGCCAAATGAATAACTTACTTGAATTGGACCATTTTACACTATGTCCATTGTAGATTTGTGTCTCTGACAGTTCGTTTGGTTGCAGGGGACATATTCAGTTTTTATGGCCAAAATGTGCTTTTCAGGGCTGAAAAGCATGTTTTGGCCGAGTATGATAATTTTCATTAAAACTTGATTTCTATCACTTCGAATGATGCCAAATGAATAACTTACTTGAATTGGACCATTTTACACTATGTCCATTGTAGATTTTCGTCTCTGACAGTTCGTTTGGTTGCAGGGGACATATTCAGTTTTTATGGCCAAAATGTGCTTTTCAGAGGCTGAAAAGCATGTTTTGGCCGAGTATGATAATTTTCATTAAAACTTGATTTCTATCACTTCGAATGATGCCAAATGAATAACTTACTTGAATTTGACCATTTTACACTATGTCCATTGTAGATTTGTGTCTCCGACAGTTCGTTTGGTTGCAGGGGACATTTTCAGTTTTTATGGCCAAAATGTGCTTTTCAGGGGCTGAAAAGCATGTTTTGGCCGAGTTTGATAATTTTCATTAAAACTTGATTTCTATCACTTCGAATGATGCCAAATGAATAATTTGCTTGAATTGGACCATTTTACACTATGTCCATTGTAGATTTGTGTCTCTGACAGTTCGTTTGGTTGCAGGGGACATATTCAGTTTTTAAGGCCAAAATGTGCTTTTCAGGGACTGAAAAGCATGTTTTGGCCGAGTATGATAATTTACATTAAAACTTAATTTCTATCACTTCGAATGATGCCAAATGAATAACTTACTTGAATTGGACCATTTTACACTATGTCCATTGTAGATTTGTGTCTCTGACAGTTCGTTTGGTTGCAGGGGACATTCAGTTTTTATGGCCAAAATGTGCTTTTCAGGGGCTGAAAAGCATGTTTTGGCCGAGTATGATAATTTTCATTAAAACTTGATTTCTATCACTTCGAATGATGCCAAATGAATAACTTACTTGAATTGGACCATTTTACACTATGTCCATTGTAGATTTGTGTCTCTGACAGTTCGTTTGGTTGCAGGGGACATATTCAGTTTTTATGGCCAAAATGTGCTTTTCAGGGCTGAAAAGCATGTTTTGGCCGAGTATGATAATTTTCATTAAAACTTGATTTCTATCACTTCGAATGATGCCAAATGAATAACTTACTTGAATTGGACCATTTTACACTATGTCCATTGTAGATTTTCGTCTCTGACAGTTCGTTTGGTTGCAGGGGACATTTTCAGTTTTTATGGCCAAAATGTGCTTTTCAGAGGCTGAAAAGCATGTTTTGGCCGAGTATGATAATTTTCATTAAAACTTGATTTCTATCCATTCGAATGATGCCAAATGAATAACTTACTTGAATTGGACCATTTTACACTATGTCCATTGTAGATTTGTGTCTCTGACAGTTCATTTCGTTGCAGGGGACATATTCAGTTTTTATGGCCAAAATGTGCTTTTCAGGGGCTGAAAAGCACGTTTTGGCAGAATATGATAATTTTCATTAAAACTTGATTTCTATCCATTCGAATGATGCCAAATGAATAACTTACTTGAATTGGACCATTTTACACTATGTCCATTGTAGATTTGTGTCTCTGACAGTTCGTTTGGTTGCAGGGGACATATTCAGTTTTTATGGCCAAAATGTGCTTTTCAGGGGCTGAAAAGCATGTTTTGGCCGAGTATGATAATTTTCATTAAAACTTGATTTCTATCACTTCGAATGATGCCAAATGAATAACTTACTTGAATTGGACCATTTTACACTATGTCCATTGTAGATTTGTGTCTCCGACAGTTCGTTTGGTTGCAGGGGACATTTTCAGTTTTTATGGCCAAAATGTGCTTTTCAGAGGCTGAAAAGCATGTTTTGGCCGAGTATGATAATTTTCATTAAAACTTGATTTCTATCCATTCGAATGATGCCAAATGAATAACTTACTTGAATTGGACCATTTTACACTATGTCCATTGTAGATTTGTGTCTCTGACAGTTCATTTCGTTGCAGGGGACATATTCAGTTTTTATGGCCAAAATGTGCTTTTCAGGGGCTGAAAAGCACGTTTTGGCAGAATATGATAATTTTCATTAAAACTTGATTTCTATCCATTCGAATGATGCCAAATGAATAACTTACTTGAATTGGACCATTTTACACTATGTCCATTGTAGATTTGTGTCTCTGACAGTTCGTTTGGTTGCAGGGGACATATTCAGTTTTTATGGCCAAAATGTGCTTTTCAGGGGCTGAAAAGCATGTTTTGGCCGAGTATGATAATTTTCATTAAAACTTGATTTCTATCACTTCGAATGATGCCAAATGAATAACTTACTTGAATTGGACCATTTTACACTATGTCAATTGTAGATTTGTGTCTCCGACAGTTCGTTTGGTTGCAGGGGACATTTTAAGTTTTTATGGCCAAAATGTGCTTTTCAGGGGCTGAAAAGCATGTTTTGGCCGAGTATGATGATTTTCATTAAAACTTAATTTCTATCACTTCGAATGATGCCAAATGAATAACTTACTTGAATTGGACCATTTTACACTATGTCCATTGTAGATTTGTGTCTCCGACAGTTCGTTTGGTTGCAGGGGACATTTTCAGTTTTTATGGCCAAAATGTGCTTTTCAGAGGCTGAAAAGCATGTTTTGGCAGAGTATGATGATTTTCATTAAAACTTAATTTCTATCACTTCGAATGATGCCAAATGAATAACTTACTTGAATTGGACCATTTTACACTATGTCCATTGTAGATTTGTGTCTCCGACAGTTCGTTTGGTTGCAGGGGACATTTTCAGTTTTTATGGCCAAAATGTGCTTCAGGGGCTGAAAAGCATGTTTTGGCCGAGTATGATAATTTTCATTAAAACTTGATTTCTATCACTTCGAATGATGCCAAATGAATAACTTACTTGAATTGGACCATTTTACACTATGTCAATTGTAGATTTGTGTCTCCGACAGTTCGTTTGGTTGCAGGGGACATTTTCAGTTTTTATGGCCAAAATGTGCTTTTCAGGGGCTGAAAAGCATGTTTTGGCCGAGTATGATGATTTTCATTAAAACTTAATTTCTATCACTTCGAATGATGCCAAATGAATAACTTACTTGAATTGGACCATTTTACACTATGTCCATTGTAGATTTGTGTCTCCGACAGTTCGTTTGGTTGCAGGGGACATTTTCAGTTTTTATGGCCAAAATGTGCTTTTCAGAGGCTGAAAAGCATGTTTTGGCCAAATATGATAATTTTCATTAAAACTTGATTTCTATCCATTCGAATGATGCCAAATGAATAACTTACTTGAATTGGACCATTTTACACTATGTCCATTGTAGATTTGTGTCTCTGACAGTTCGTTTGGTTGCAGGGGACATATTCAGTTTTTATGGCCAAAATGTGCTTTTCAGGGGCTGAAAAGCATGTTTTGGCCGAGTTTGATAATTTTCATTAAAACTTGATTTCTATCACTTTGATTGATGCCAAATGAATAACTTACTTGAATTGGACCATTTTACACTATGTCCATTGTAGATTTGTGTCTCCGACAGTTCGTTTGGTTGCAGGGGACATTTTCAGTTTTTATGGCCAAAATGTGCTTTTCAGAGGCTGAAAAGCATGTTTTGGCCGAGTATGATAATTTTCATTAAAACTTGATTTCTATCACTTCGAATGATGCCAAATGAATAATTTACTTGAATTGGACCATTTTACACTATGTCCATTGTAGATTTGTGTCTCTGACAGTTCGTTTGGTTGCAGGGGACATATTCAGTTTTTATGGCCAAAATGTGCTTTTCAGGGGCTGAAAAGCACGTTTTGGCAGAGTATGATAATTTTCATTAAAACTTGATTTCTATCCATTCGAATGATGCCAAATGAATAACTTACTTGAATTGGACCATTTTACACTATGTCCATTGTAGATTTGTGTCTCCGACAGTTCGTTTGGTTGCAGGGGACATTTTCAGTTTTTATGGCCAAAATGTGCTTTTCAGAGGCTGAAAAGCATGTTTTGGCCGAGTATGATAATTTTCATTAAAACTTGATTTCTATCACTTCGAATGATGCCAAATGAATATCTTGCTTGAATTGGACCATTTTACACTATGTCCATTGTAGATTTGTGTCTCGACAGTTCGTTTGGTTGCAGGGGACATATTCAGTTTTTAAGGCCAAAATGTGCTTTTCAGGGGCTGAAAAGCATGTTTTGGCCGAGTATGATAATTTTCATTAAAACTTGATTTCTATCCATTCGAATGATGCCAAATGAATAACTTACTTGAATTGGACCATTTTACATTATGTCCATTGTAGATTTGTGTCTCCGACAGTTCGTTTGGTTGCAGGGGACATTTTCAGTTTTTATGGCCAAAATGTGCTTTTCAGAGGCTGAAAAGCATGTTTTGGCCGAGTATGATAATTTTCATTAAAACTTGATTTCTATCACTTCGAATGATGCCAAATGAATAATTTGCTTGAATTGGACCATTTTACACTATGTCCATTGTAGATTTGTGTCTCTGACAGTTCGTTTGGTTGCAGGGGACATATTCAGTTTTTAAGGCCAAAATGTGCTTTTCAGGGACTGAAAAGCATGTTTTGGCCGAGTATGATAATTTACATTAAAACTTAATTTCTATCACTTCGAATGATGCCAAATGAATAACTTACTTGAATTGGACCATTTTACACTATGTCCATTGTAGATTTGTGTCTCTGACAGTTCGTTTGGTTGCAGGGGACATATTCAGTTTTTATGGCCAAAATGTGCTTTTCAGGGGCTGAAAAGCATGTTTTGGCCGAGTTTGATAATTTTCATTAAAACTTGATTTCTATCACTTCGAATGATGCCAAATGAATAATTTACTTGAATTGGACCATTTTACACTATGTCCATTGTAGATTTGCGTCTCTGACAGTTCGTTTGGTTGCAGGGGACATATTCAGTTTTTATGGCCAAAATGTGCTTTTCAGGGGCTGAAAAGCACGTTTTGGCAGAGTATGATAATTTTCATTAAAACTTGATTTCTATCCATTCGAATGATGCCAAATGAATAACTTACTTGAATTGGACCATTTTACACTATGTCCATTGTAGATTTGTGTCTCCGACAGTTCGTTTGGTTGCAGGGGACATTTTCAGTTTTTATGGCCAAAATGTGCTTTTCAGAGGCTGAAAAGCATGTTTTGGCCGAGTATGATAATTTTCATTAAAACTTGATTTCTATCACTTCGAATGATGCCAAATGAATAATTTGCTTGAATTGGACCATTTTACACTATGTCCATTGTAGATTTGTGTCTCTGACAGTTCGTTTGGTTGCAGGGGACATATTCAGTTTTTAAGGCCAAAATGTGCTTTTCAGGGACTGAAAAGCATGTTTTGGCCGAGTTTGATAATTTTCATTAAAACTTGATTTCTATCACTTTGATTGATGCCAAATGAATAACTTACTTGAATTGGACCATTTTACACTATGTCCATTGTAGATTTGTGTCTCCGACAGTTCGTTTGGTTGCAGGGGACATTTTCAGTTTTTATGGCCAAAATGTGCTTTTCAGAGGCTGAAAAGCATGTTTTGGCCGAGTATGATAATTTTCATTAAAACTTGATTTCTATCACTTCGAATGATGCCAAATGAATAATTTACTTGAATTGGACCATTTTACACTATGTCCATTGTAGATTTGTGTCTCTGACAGTTCGTTTGGTTGCAGGGGACATATTCAGTTTTTATGGCCAAAATGTGCTTTTCAGGGGCTGAAAAGCACGTTTTGGCAGAGTATGATAATTTTCATTAAAACTTGATTTCTATCCATTCGAATGATGCCAAATGAATAACTTACTTGAATTGGACCATTTTACACTATGTCCATTGTAGATTTGTGTCTCCGACAGTTCGTTTGGTTGCAGGGGACATTTTCAGTTTTTATGGCCAAAATGTGCTTTTCAGAGGCTGAAAAGCATGTTTTGGCCGAGTATGATAATTTTCATTAAAACTTGATTTCTATCACTTCGAATGATGCCAAATGAATATCTTGCTTGAATTGGACCATTTTACACTATGTCCATTGTAGATTTGTGTCTCGACAGTTCGTTTGGTTGCAGGGGACATATTCAGTTTTTAAGGCCAAAATGTGCTTTTCAGGGGCTGAAAAGCATGTTTTGGCCGAGTATGATAATTTTCATTAAAACTTGATTTCTATCCATTCGAATGATGCCAAATGAATAACTTACTTGAATTGGACCATTTTACATTATGTCCATTGTAGATTTGTGTCTCCGACAGTTCGTTTGGTTGCAGGGGACATTTTCAGTTTTTATGGCCAAAATGTGCTTTTCAGAGGCTGAAAAGCATGTTTTGGCCGAGTATGATAATTTTCATTAAAACTTGATTTCTATCACTTCGAATGATGCCAAATGAATAATTTGCTTGAATTGGACCATTTTACACTATGTCCATTGTAGATTTGTGTCTCTGACAGTTCGTTTGGTTGCAGGGGACATATTCAGTTTTTATGGCCAAAATGTGCTTTTCAGGGGCTGAAAAGCACGTTTTGGCAGAGTATGATAATTTTCATTAAAACTTGATTTCTATCCATTCGAATGATGCCAAATGAATAACTTACTTGAATTGGACCATTTTACACTATGTCCATTGTAGATTTGTGTCTCCGACAGTTCGTTTGGTTGCAGGGGACATTTTCAGTTTTTATGGCCAAAATGTGCTTTTCAGAGGCTGAAAAGCATGTTTTGGCCGAGTATGATAATTTTCATTAAAACTTGATTTCTATCACTTCGAATGATGCCAAATGAATAATTTGCTTGAATTGGACCATTTTACACTATGTCCATTGTAGATTTGTGTCTCTGACAGTTCGTTTGGTTGCAGGGGACATATTCAGTTTTTAAGGCCAAAATGTGCTTTTCAGGGACTGAAAAGCATGTTTTGGCCGAGTATGATAATTTACATTAAAACTTAATTTTTATCACTTCGAATGATGCCAAATGAATAACTTACTTGAATTGGACCATTTTACACTATGTCCATTGTAGATTTGTGTCTCTGACAGTTCGTTTGGTTGCAGGGGACATATTCAGTTTTTATGGCCAAAATGTGCTTTTCAGGGGCTGAAAAGCATGTTTTGGCCGAGTTTGATAATTTTCATTAAAACTTGATTTCTATCACTTCGAATGATGCCAAATGAATAATTTACTTGAATTGGACCATTTTACACTATGTCCATTGTAGATTTGTGTCTCTGACAGTTCGTTTGGTTGCAGGGGACATATTCAGTTTTTAAGGCCAAAATGTGCTTTTCAGGGACTGAAAAGCATGTTTTGGCCGAGTATGATAATTTACATTAAAACTTAATTTCTATCACTTCGAATGATGCCAAATGAATAACTTACTTGAATTGGACCATTTTACACTATGTCCATTGTAGATTTGTGTCTCTGACAGTTCGTTTGGTTGCAGGGGACATTCAGTTTTTATGGCCAAAATGTGCTTTTCAGGGGCTGAAAAGCATGTTTTGGCCGAGTATGATAATTTTCATTAAAACTTGATTTCTATCACTTCGAATGATGCCAAATGAATAACTTACTTGAATTGGACCATTTTACACTATGTCCATTGTAGATTTGTGTCTCTGACAGTTCGTTTGGTTGCAGGGGACATATTCAGTTTTTATGGCCAAAATGTGCTTTTCAGGGCTGAAAAGCATGTTTTGGCCGAGTATGATAATTTTCATTAAAACTTGATTTCTATCACTTCGAATGATGCCAAATGAATAACTTACTTGAATTGGACCATTTTACACTATGTCCATTGTAGATTTTCGTCTCTGACAGTTCGTTTGGTTGCAGGGGACATATTCAGTTTTTATGGCCAAAATGTGCTTTTCAGAGGCTGAAAAGCATGTTTTGGCCGAGTATGATAATTTTCATTAAAACTTGATTTCTATCACTTCGAATGATGCCAAATGAATAACTTACTTGAATTTGACCATTTTACACTATGTCCATTGTAGATTTGTGTCTCCGACAGTTCGTTTGGTTGCAGGGGACATTTTCAGTTTTTATGGCCAAAATGTGCTTTTCAGGGGCTGAAAAGCATGTTTTGGCCGAGTTTGATAATTTTCATTAAAACTTGATTTCTATCACTTTGATTGATGCCAAATGAATAACTTACTTGAATTGGACCATTTTACACTATGTCCATTGTAGATTTGTGTCTCCGACAGTTCGTTTGGTTGCAGGGGACATTTTCAGTTTTTATGGCCAAAATGTGCTTTTCAGAGGCTGAAAAGCATGTTTTGGCCGAGTATGATAATTTTCATTAAAACTTGATTTCTATCACTTCGAATGATGCCAAATGAATAATTTACTTGAATTGGACCATTTTACACTATGTCCATTGTAGATTTGTGTCTCTGACAGTTCGTTTGGTTGCAGGGGACATATTCAGTTTTTAAGGGCAAAATGTGCTTTTCAGGGACTGAAAAGCATGTTTTGGCCGAGTATGATAATTTACATTAAAACTTAATTTCTATCACTTCGAATGATGCCAAATGAATTATTTGCTTGAATTGGACCATTTTACACTATGTCCGATGTAGATTTGTGTCTCTGACAGTTCGTTTGGTTGCAGGGGACATGTTCAGTTTTTAAGGCCAAAATGTGCTTTTCAGGGACTGAAAAGCATGTTTTGGCCGAGTATGATAATTTACATTAAAACTTAATTTCTATCACTTCGAATGATGCCAAATGAATAACTTACTTGAATTGGACCATTTTACACTATGTCCATTGTAGATTTGTGTCTCTGACAGTTCGTTTGGTTGCAGGGGACATATTCAGTTTTTATGGCCAAAATGTGCTTTTCAGGGGCTGAAAAGCATGTTTTGGCCGAGTTTGATAATTTTCATTAAAACTTGATTTCTATCACTTCGAATGATGCCAAATGAATAACTTACTTGAATTGGACCATTTTACACTATGTCCATTGTAGATTTGTGTCTCCGACAGTTCGTTTGGTTGCAGGGGACATTTTCAGTTTTTATGGCCAAAATGTGCTTTTCAGAGGCTGAAAAGCATGTTTTGGCCGAGTATGATAATTTTCATTAAAACTTGATTTCTATCCATTCGAATGATGCCAAATGAATAACTTACTTGAATTGGACCATTTTACACTATGTCCATTGTAGATTTGTGTCTCTGACAGTTCATTTCGTTGCAGGGGACATATTCAGTTTTTATGGCCAAAATGTGCTTTTCAGGGGCTGAAAAGCACGTTTTGGCAGAATATGATAATTTTCATTAAAACTTGATTTCTATCCATTCGAATGATGCCAAATGAATAACTTACTTGAATTGGACCATTTTACACTATGTCCATTGTAGATTTGTGTCTCTGACAGTTCGTTTGGTTGCAGGGGACATATTCAGTTTTTATGGCCAAAATGTGCTTTTCAGGGGCTGAAAAGCATGTTTTGGCCGAGTATGATAATTTTCATTAAAACTTGATTTCTATCACTTCGAATGATGCCAAATGAATAACTTACTTGAATTGGACCATTTTACACTATGTCAATTGTAGATTTGTGTCTCCGACAGTTCGTTTGGTTGCAGGGGACATTTTCAGTTTTTATGGCCAAAATGTGCTTTTCAGGGGCTGAAAAGCATGTTTTGGCCGAGTATGATGATTTTCATTAAAACTTAATTTCTATCACTTCGAATGATGCCAAATGAATAACTTACTTGAATTGGACCATTTTACACTATGTCCATTGTAGATTTGTGTCTCCGACAGTTCGTTTGGTTGCAGGGGACATTTTCAGTTTTTATGGCCAAAATGTGCTTTTCAGAGGCTGAAAAGCATGTTTTGGCAGAGTATGATAATTTTCATTAAAACTTAATTTCTATCACTTCGAATGATGCCAAATGAATAACTTACTTGAATTGGACCATTTTACACTATGTCCATTGTAGATTTGTGTCTCTGACAGTTCGTTTGGTTGCAGGGGACAAATTCAGTTTTTATGGCCAAAATGTGCTTTTCAGGGGCTGAAAAGCATGTTTTGGCCGAGTTTGATAATTTTCATTAAAACTTGATTTCTATCACTTCGAATGATGCCAAATGAATAATTTGCTTGAATTGGACCATTTTACACTATGTCCATTGTAGATTTGTGTCTCTGACAGTTCGTTTGGTTGCAGGGGACATATTCAGTTTTTATGGCCAAAATGTGCTTTTCAGAGGCTGAAAAGCATGTTTTGGCCGAGTATGATAATTTTCATTAAAACTTGATTTCTATCACTTCGAATGATGCCAAATGAATTATTTGCTTGAATTGGACCATTTTACACTATGTCCATTGTAGATTTGTGTCTCTGACAGTTCGTTTGGTTGCAGGGGACATATTCAGTTTTTAAGGCCAAAATGTGCTTTTCAGGGACTGAAAAGCATGTTTTGGCCGAGTATGATAATTTACATTAAAACTTAATTTCTATCACTTCGAATGATGCCAAATGAATAACTTACTTGAATTGGACCATTTTACACTATGTCCATTGTAGATTTGTGTCTCTGACAGTTCGTTTGGTTGCAGGGGACATATTCAGTTTTTATGGCCAAAATGTGCTTTTCAGGGGCTGAAAAGCACGTTTTGGCAGAATATGATAATTTTCATTAAAACTTGATTTCTATCCATTCGAATGATGCCAAATGAATAACTTACTTGAATTGGACCATTTTACACTATGTCCATTGTAGATTTGTGTCTCTGACAGTTCGTTTGGTTGCAGGGGACATATTCAGTTTTTATGGCCAAAATGTGCTTTTCAGGGGCTGAAAAGCATGTCTTGGCCGAGTATGATAATTTTCATTAAAACTTGATTTCTATCACTTCGAATGATGCCAAATGAATAACTTACTTGAATTGGACCATTTTACACTATGTCAATTGTAGATTTGTGTCTCCGACAGTTCGTTTGGTTGCAGGGGACATTTTCAGTTTTTATGGCCAAAATGTGCTTTTCAGGGGCTGAAAAGCATGTTTTGGCCGAGTATGATGATTTTCATTAAAACTTAATTTCTATCACTTCGAATGATGCCAAATGAATAACTTACTTGAATTGGACCATTTTACACTATGTCCATTGTAGATTTGTGTCTCCGACAGTTCGTTTGGTTGCAGGGGACATTTTCAGTTTTTATGGCCAAAATGTGCTTTTCAGAGGCTGAAAAGCATGTTTTGGCAGAGTATGATAATTTTCATTAAAACTTAATTTCTATCACTTCGAATGATGCCAAATGAATAACTTACTTGAATTGGACCATTTTACACTATGTCCATTGTAGATTTGTGTCTCTGACAGTTCGTTTGGTTGCAGGGGACAAATTCAGTTTTTATGGCCAAAATGTGCTTTTCAGGGGCTGAAAAGCATGTTTTGGCCGAGTTTGATAATTTTCATTAAAACTTGATTTCTATCACTTCGAATGATGCCAAATGAATAATTTGCTTGAATTGGACCATTTTACACTATGTCCATTGTAGATTTGTGTCTCTGACAGTTCGTTTGGTTGCAGGGGACATATTCAGTTTTTATGGCCAAAATGTGCTTTTCAGAGGCTGAAAAGCATGTTTTGGCCGAGTATGGTAATTTTCATTAAAACTTGATTTCTATCACTTCGAATGATGCCAAATGAATAACTTACTTGAATTGGACCATTTTACACTATGTCCATTGTAGATTTGTGTCTCCGACAGTTCGTTTGGTTGCAGGGGACATTTTCAGTTTTTATGGCCAAAATGTGCTTTTCAGAGGCTGAAAAGCATGTTTTGGCCGAGTATGATAATTTTCATTAAAACTTGATTTCTATCCATTCGAATGATGCCAAATGAATAACTTACTTGAATTGGACCATTTTACACTATGTCCATTGTAGATTTGTGTCTCTGACAGTTCATTTCGTTGCAGGGGACATATTCAGTTTTTATGGCCAAAATGTGCTTTTCAGGGGCTGAAAAGCACGTTTTGGCAGAATATGATAATTTTCATTAAAACTTGATTTCTATCCATTCGAATGATGCCAAATGAATAACTTACTTGAATTGGACCATTTTACACTATGTCCATTGTAGATTTGTGTCTCTGACAGTTCGTTTGGTTGCAGGGGACATATTCAGTTTTTATGGCCAAAATGTGCTTTTCAGGGGCTGAAAAGCATGTTTTGGCCGAGTATGATAATTTTCATTAAAACTTGATTTCTATCACTTCGAATGATGCCAAATGAATAACTTACTTGAATTGGACCATTTTACACTATGTCAATTGTAGATTTGTGTCTCCGACAGTTCGTTTGGTTGCAGGGGACATTTTAAGTTTTTATGGCCAAAATGTGCTTTTCAGGGGCTGAAAAGCATGTTTTGGCCGAGTATGATGATTTTCATTAAAACTTAATTTCTATCACTTCGAATGATGCCAAATGAATAACTTACTTGAATTGGACCATTTTACACTATGTCCATTGTAGATTTGTGTCTCCGACAGTTCGTTTGGTTGCAGGGGACATTTTCAGTTTTTATGGCCAAAATGTGCTTTTCAGAGGCTGAAAAGCATGTTTTGGCAGAGTATGATGATTTTCATTAAAACTTAATTTCTATCACTTCGAATGATGCCAAATGAATAACTTACTTGAATTGGACCATTTTACACTATGTCCATTGTAGATTTGTGTCTCCGACAGTTCGTTTGGTTGCAGGGGACATTTTCAGTTTTTATGGCCAAAATGTGCTTTTCAGAGGCTGAAAAGCATGTTTTGGCCGAGTATGATAATTTTCATTAAAACTTGATTTCTATCCATTCGAATGATGCCAAATGAATAACTCACTTGAATTGGACCATTTTATGTCCATTGTAGATTTGTGTCTCTGACAGTTCGTTTGGTTGCAGGGGACATATTCAGTTTTTATGGCCAAAATGTGCTTTTCAGGGGCTGAAAAGCATGTTTTGGCCGAGTTTGATAATTTTCATTAAAACTTGATTTCTATCACTTTGATTGATGCCAAATGAATAACTTACTTGAATTGGACCATTTTACACTATGTCCATTGTAGATTTGTGTCTCCGACAGTTCGTTTGGTTGCAGGGGACATTTTCAGTTTTTATGGCCAAAATGTGCTTTTCAGAGGCTGAAAAGCATGTTTTGGCCGAGTATGATGATTTTCATTAAAACTTAATTTCTATCACTTCGAATGATGCCAAATGAATAACTTACTTGAATTGGACCATTTTACACTATGTCCATTGTAGATTTGTGTCTCCGACAGTTCGTTTGGTTGCAGGGGACATTTTCAGTTTTTATGGCCAAAATGTGCTTTTCAGAGGCTGAAAAGCATGTTTTGGCCGAGTATGATAATTTTCATTAAAACTTGATTTCTATCCATTCGAATGATGCCAAATGAATAACTTACTTGAATTGGACCATTTTACACTATGTCCATTGTAGATTTGTGTCTCTGACAGTTCATTTCGTTGCAGGGGACATATTCAGTTTTTATGGCCAAAATGTGCTTTTCAGGGGCTGAAAAGCACGTTTTGGCAGAATATGATAATTTTCATTAAAACTTGATTTCTATCCATTCGAATGATGCCAAATGAATAACTTACTTGAATTGGACCATTTTACACTATGTCCATTGTAGATTTGTGTCTCTGACAGTTCGTTTGGTTGCAGGGGACATATTCAGTTTTTATGGCCAAAATGTGCTTTTCAGGGGCTGAAAAGCATGTTTTGGCCGAGTATGATAATTTTCATTAAAACTTGATTTCTATCACTTCGAATGATGCCAAATGAATAACTTACTTGAATTGGACCATTTTACACTATGTCAATTGTAGATTTGTGTCTCCGACAGTTCGTTTGGTTGCAGGGGACATTTTAAGTTTTTATGGCCAAAATGTGCTTTTCAGGGGCTGAAAAGCATGTTTTGGCCGAGTATGATGATTTTCATTAAAACTTAATTTCTATCACTTCGAATGATGCCAAATGAATAACTTACTTGAATTGGACCATTTTACACTATGTCCATTGTAGATTTGTGTCTCCGACAGTTCGTTTGGTTGCAGGGGACATTTTCAGTTTTTATGGCCAAAATGTGCTTTTCAGAGGCTGAAAAGCATGTTTTGGCAGAGTATGATGATTTTCATTAAAACTTAATTTCTATCACTTCGAATGATGCCAAATGAATAACTTACTTGAATTGGACCATTTTACACTATGTCCATTGTAGATTTGTGTCTCCGACAGTTCGTTTGGTTGCAGGGGACATTTTCAGTTTTTATGGCCAAAATGTGCTTTTCAGAGGCTGAAAAGCATGTTTTGGCCGAGTATGATAATTTTCATTAAAACTTGATTTCTATCCATTCGAATGATGCCAAATGAATAACTCACTTGAATTGGACCATTTTATGTCCATTGTAGATTTGTGTCTCTGACAGTTCGTTTGGTTGCAGGGGACATATTCAGTTTTTATGGCCAAAATGTGCTTTTCAGGGGCTGAAAAGCATGTTTTGGCCGAGTTTGATAATTTTCATTAAAACTTGATTTCTATCACTTTGATTGATGCCAAATGAATAACTTACTTGAATTGGACCATTTTACACTATGTCCATTGTAGATTTGTGTCTCCGACAGTTCGTTTGGTTGCAGGGGACATTTTCAGTTTTTATGGCCAAAATGTGCTTTTCAGAGGCTGAAAAGCATGTTTTGGCCGAGTATGATGATTTTCATTAAAACTTAATTTCTATCACTTCGAATGATGCCAAATGAATAACTTACTTGAATTGGACCATTTTACACTATGTCCATTGTAGATTTGTGTCTCCGACAGTTCGTTTGGTTGCAGGGGACATTTTCAGTTTTTATGGCCAAAATGTGCTTTTCAGAGGCTGAAAAGCATGTTTTGGCAGAGTATGATGATTTTCATTAAAACTTAATTTCTATCACTTCGAATGATGCCAAATGAATAACTTACTTGAATTGGACCATTTTACACTATGTCCATTGTAGATTTGTGTCTCCGACAGTTCGTTTGGTTGCAGGGGACATTTTCAGTTTTTATGGCCAAAATGTGCTTCAGGGGCTGAAAAGCATGTTTTGGCCGAGTATGATAATTTTCATTAAAACTTGATTTCTATCACTTCGAATGATGCCAAATGAATAACTTACTTGAATTGGACCATTTTACACTATGTCAATTGTAGATTTGTGTCTCCGACAGTTCGTTTGGTTGCAGGGGACATTTTCAGTTTTTATGGCCAAAATGTGCTTTTCAGGGGCTGAAAAGCATGTTTTGGCCGAGTATGATGATTTTCATTAAAACTTAATTTCTATCACTTCGAATGATGCCAAATGAATAACTTACTTGAATTGGACCATTTTACACTATGTCCATTGTAGATTTGTGTCTCCGACAGTTCGTTTGGTTGCAGGGGACATTTTCAGTTTTTATGGCCAAAATGTGCTTTTCAGAGGCTGAAAAGCATGTTTTGGCCAAATATGATAATTTTCATTAAAACTTGATTTCTATCCATTCGAATGATGCCAAATGAATAACTTACTTGAATTGGACCATTTTACACTATGTCCATTGTAGATTTGTGTCTCTGACAGTTCGTTTGGTTGCAGGGGACATATTCAGTTTTTATGGCCAAAATGTGCTTTTCAGGGGCTGAAAAGCATGTTTTGGCCGAGTTTGATAATTTTCATTAAAACTTGATTTCTATCACTTTGATTGATGCCAAATGAATAACTTACTTGAATTGGACCATTTTACACTATGTCCATTGTAGATTTGTGTCTCCGACAGTTCGTTTGGTTGCAGGGGACATTTTCAGTTTTTATGGCCAAAATGTGCTTTTCAGAGGCTGAAAAGCATGTTTTGGCCGAGTATGATAATTTTCATTAAAACTTGATTTCTATCACTTCGAATGATGCCAAATGAATAATTTACTTGAATTGGACCATTTTACACTATGTCCATTGTAGATTTGTGTCTCTGACAGTTCGTTTGGTTGCAGGGGACATATTCAGTTTTTATGGCCAAAATGTGCTTTTCAGGGGCTGAAAAGCACGTTTTGGCAGAGTATGATAATTTTCATTAAAACTTGATTTCTATCCATTCGAATGATGCCAAATGAATAACTTACTTGAATTGGACCATTTTACACTATGTCCATTGTAGATTTGTGTCTCCGACAGTTCGTTTGGTTGCAGGGGACATTTTCAGTTTTTATGGCCAAAATGTGCTTTTCAGAGGCTGAAAAGCATGTTTTGGCCGAGTATGATAATTTTCATTAAAACTTGATTTCTATCACTTCGAATGATGCCAAATGAATAATTTGCTTGAATTGGACCATTTTACACTATGTCCATTGTAGATTTGTGTCTCGACAGTTCGTTTGGTTGCAGGGGACATATTCAGTTTTTAAGGCCAAAATGTGCTTTTCAGGGGCTGAAAAGCATGTTTTGGCCGAGTATGATAATTTTCATTAAAACTTGATTTCTATCCATTCGAATGATGCCAAATGAATAACTTACTTGAATTGGACCATTTTACATTATGTCCATTGTAGATTTGTGTCTCCGACAGTTCGTTTGGTTGCAGGGGACATTTTCAGTTTTTATGGCCAAAATGTGCTTTTCAGAGGCTGAAAAGCATGTTTTGGCCGAGTATGATAATTTTCATTAAAACTTGATTTCTATCACTTCGAATGATGCCAAATGAATAATTTGCTTGAATTGGACCATTTTACACTATGTCCATTGTAGATTTGTGTCTCTGACAGTTCGTTTGGTTGCAGGGGACATATTCAGTTTTTAAGGCCAAAATGTGCTTTTCAGGGACTGAAAAGCATGTTTTGGCCGAGTATGATAATTTACATTAAAACTTAATTTCTATCACTTCGAATGATGCCAAATGAATAACTTACTTGAATTGGACCATTTTACACTATGTCCATTGTAGATTTGTGTCTCTGACAGTTCGTTTGGTTGCAGGGGACATATTCAGTTTTTATGGCCAAAATGTGCTTTTCAGGGGCTGAAAAGCATGTTTTGGCCGAGTTTGATAATTTTCATTAAAACTTGATTTCTATCACTTCGAATGATGCCAAATGAATAATTTACTTGAATTGGACCATTTTACACTATGTCCATTGTAGATTTGCGTCTCTGACAGTTCGTTTGGTTGCAGGGGACATATTCAGTTTTTATGGCCAAAATGTGCTTTTCAGGGGCTGAAAAGCACGTTTTGGCAGAGTATGATAATTTTCATTAAAACTTGATTTCTATCCATTCGAATGATGCCAAATGAATAACTTACTTGAATTGGACCATTTTACACTATGTCCATTGTAGATTTGTGTCTCCGACAGTTCGTTTGGTTGCAGGGGACATTTTCAGTTTTTATGGCCAAAATGTGCTTTTCAGAGGCTGAAAAGCATGTTTTGGCCGAGTATGATAATTTTCATTAAAACTTGATTTCTATCACTTCGAATGATGCCAAATGAATAATTTGCTTGAATTGGACCATTTTACACTATGTCCATTGTAGATTTGTGTCTCTGACAGTTCGTTTGGTTGCAGGGGACATATTCAGTTTTTAAGGCCAAAATGTGCTTTTCAGGGACTGAAAAGCATGTTTTGGCCGAGTATGATAATTTACATTAAAACTTAATTTCTATCACTTCGAATGATGCCAAATGAATAACTTACTTGAATTGGACCATTTTACACTATGTCCATTGTAGATTTGTGTCTCTGACAGTTCGTTTGGTTGCAGGGGACATTCAGTTTTTATGGCCAAAATGTGCTTTTCAGGGGCTGAAAAGCATGTTTTGGCCGAGTATGATAATTTTCATTAAAACTTGATTTCTATCACTTCGAATGATGCCAAATGAATAACTTACTTGAATTGGACCATTTTACACTATGTCCATTGTAGATTTGTGTCTCTGACAGTTCGTTTGGTTGCAGGGGACATATTCAGTTTTTATGGCCAAAATGTGCTTTTCAGGGCTGAAAAGCATGTTTTGGCCGAGTATGATAATTTTCATTAAAACTTGATTTCTATCACTTCGAATGATGCCAAATGAATAACTTACTTGAATTGGACCATTTTACACTATGTCCATTGTAGATTTTCGTCTCTGACAGTTCGTTTGGTTGCAGGGGACATATTCAGTTTTTATGGCCAAAATGTGCTTTTCAGAGGCTGAAAAGCATGTTTTGGCCGAGTATGATAATTTTCATTAAAACTTGATTTCTATCACTTCGAATGATGCCAAATGAATAACTTACTTGAATTTGACCATTTTACACTATGTCCATTGTAGATTTGTGTCTCTGACAGTTCGTTTGGTTGCAGGGGACATATTCAGTTTTTATGGCCAAAATGTGCTCTTCAGGGGCTGAAAAGCACGTTTTGGCAGAGTATGATAATTTTCATTAAAACTTGATTTCTATCCATTCGAATGATGCCAAATGAATAACTTACTTGAATTGGACCATTTTACACTATGTCCATTGTAGATTTGTGTCTCCGACAGTTCGTTTGGTTGCAGGGGACATTTTCAGTTTTTATGGCCAAAATGTGCTTTTCAGAGGCTGAAAAGCATGTTTTGGCCGAGTATGATAATTTTCATTAAAACTTGATTTCTATCACTTCGAATGATGCCAAATGAATAATTTGCTTGAATTGGACCATTTTACACTATGTCCATTGTAGATTTGTGTCTCTGACAGTTCGTTTGGTTGCAGGGGACATATTCAGTTTTTAATGCCAAAATGTGCTTTTCAGGGACTGAAAAGCATGTTTTGGCCGAGTATGATAATTTACATTAAAACTTAATTTCTATCACTTCGAATGATGCCAAATGAATAACTTACTTGAATTGGACCATTTTACACTATGTCCATTGTAGATTTGTGTCTCTGACAGTTCGTTTGGTTGCAGGGGACATTCAGTTTTTATGGCCAAAATGTGCTTTTCAGGGGCTGAAAAGCATGTTTTGGCCGAGTATGATAATTTTCATTAAAACTTGATTTCTATCACTTCGAATGATGCCAAATGAATAACTTACTTGAATTGGACCATTTTACACTATGTCCATTGTAGATTTGTGTCTCTGACAGTTCGTTTGGTTGCAGGGGACATATTCAGTTTTTATGGCCAAAATGTGCTTTTCAGGGCTGAAAAGCATGTTTTGGCCGAGTATGATAATTTTCATTAAAACTTGATTTCTATCACTTCGAATGATGCCAAATGAATAACTTACTTGAATTGGACCATTTTACACTATGTCCATTGTAGATTTTCGTCTCTGACAGTTCGTTTGGTTGCAGGGGACATATTCAGTTTTTATGGCCAAAATGTGCTTTTCAGAGGCTGAAAAGCATGTTTTGGCCGAGTATGATAATTTTCATTAAAACTTGATTTCTATCACTTCGAATGATGCCAAATGAATAACTTACTTGAATTTGACCATTTTACACTATGTCCATTGTAGATTTGTGTCTCCGACAGTTCGTTTGGTTGCAGGGGACATTTTCAGTTTTTATGGCCAAAATGTGCTTTTCAGGGGCTGAAAAGCATGTTTTGGCCGAGTTTGATAATTTTCATTAAAACTTGATTTCTATCACTTCGAATGATGCCAAATGAATAATTTGCTTGAATTGGACCATTTTACACTATGTCCATTGTAGATTTGTGTCTCTGACAGTTCGTTTGGTTGCAGGGGACATATTCAGTTTTTAAGGCCAAAATGTGCTTTTCAGGGACTGAAAAGCATGTTTTGGCCGAGTATGATAATTTACATTAAAACTTAATTTCTATCACTTCGAATGATGCCAAATGAATAACTTACTTGAATTGGACCATTTTACACTATGTCCATTGTAGATTTGTGTCTCTGACAGTTCGTTTGGTTGCAGGGGACATTCAGTTTTTATGGCCAAAATGTGCTTTTCAGGGGCTGAAAAGCATGTTTTGGCCGAGTATGATAATTTTCATTAAAACTTGATTTCTATCACTTCGAATGATGCCAAATGAATAACTTACTTGAATTGGACCATTTTACACTATGTCCATTGTAGATTTGTGTCTCTGACAGTTCGTTTGGTTGCAGGGGACATATTCAGTTTTTATGGCCAAAATGTGCTTTTCAGGGCTGAAAAGCATGTTTTGGCCGAGTATGATAATTTTCATTAAAACTTGATTTCTATCACTTCGAATGATGCCAAATGAATAACTTACTTGAATTGGACCATTTTACACTATGTCCATTGTAGATTTTCGTCTCTGACAGTTCGTTTGGTTGCAGGGGACATTTTCAGTTTTTATGGCCAAAATGTGCTTTTCAGAGGCTGAAAAGCATGTTTTGGCCGAGTATGATAATTTTCATTAAAACTTGATTTCTATCCATTCGAATGATGCCAAATGAATAACTTACTTGAATTGGACCATTTTACACTATGTCCATTGTAGATTTGTGTCTCTGACAGTTCATTTCGTTGCAGGGGACATATTCAGTTTTTATGGCCAAAATGTGCTTTTCAGGGGCTGAAAAGCACGTTTTGGCAGAATATGATAATTTTCATTAAAACTTGATTTCTATCCATTCGAATGATGCCAAATGAATAACTTACTTGAATTGGACCATTTTACACTATGTCCATTGTAGATTTGTGTCTCTGACAGTTCGTTTGGTTGCAGGGGACATATTCAGTTTTTATGGCCAAAATGTGCTTTTCAGGGGCTGAAAAGCATGTTTTGGCCGAGTATGATAATTTTCATTAAAACTTGATTTCTATCACTTCGAATGATGCCAAATGAATAACTTACTTGAATTGGACCATTTTACACTATGTCCATTGTAGATTTGTGTCTCCGACAGTTCGTTTGGTTGCAGGGGACATTTTCAGTTTTTATGGCCAAAATGTGCTTTTCAGAGGCTGAAAAGCATGTTTTGGCCGAGTATGATAATTTTCATTAAAACTTGATTTCTATCCATTCGAATGATGCCAAATGAATAACTTACTTGAATTGGACCATTTTACACTATGTCCATTGTAGATTTGTGTCTCTGACAGTTCATTTCGTTGCAGGGGACATATTCAGTTTTTATGGCCAAAATGTGCTTTTCAGGGGCTGAAAAGCACGTTTTGGCAGAATATGATAATTTTCATTAAAACTTGATTTCTATCCATTCGAATGATGCCAAATGAATAACTTACTTGAATTGGACCATTTTACACTATGTCCATTGTAGATTTGTGTCTCTGACAGTTCGTTTGGTTGCAGGGGACATATTCAGTTTTTATGGCCAAAATGTGCTTTTCAGGGGCTGAAAAGCATGTTTTGGCCGAGTATGATAATTTTCATTAAAACTTGATTTCTATCACTTCGAATGATGCCAAATGAATAACTTACTTGAATTGGACCATTTTACACTATGTCAATTGTAGATTTGTGTCTCCGACAGTTCGTTTGGTTGCAGGGGACATTTTAAGTTTTTATGGCCAAAATGTGCTTTTCAGGGGCTGAAAAGCATGTTTTGGCCGAGTATGATGATTTTCATTAAAACTTAATTTCTATCACTTCGAATGATGCCAAATGAATAACTTACTTGAATTGGACCATTTTACACTATGTCCATTGTAGATTTGTGTCTCCGACAGTTCGTTTGGTTGCAGGGGACATTTTCAGTTTTTATGGCCAAAATGTGCTTTTCAGAGGCTGAAAAGCATGTTTTGGCAGAGTATGATGATTTTCATTAAAACTTAATTTCTATCACTTCGAATGATGCCAAATGAATAACTTACTTGAATTGGACCATTTTACACTATGTCCATTGTAGATTTGTGTCTCCGACAGTTCGTTTGGTTGCAGGGGACATTTTCAGTTTTTATGGCCAAAATGTGCTTCAGGGGCTGAAAAGCATGTTTTGGCCGAGTATGATAATTTTCATTAAAACTTGATTTCTATCACTTCGAATGATGCCAAATGAATAACTTACTTGAATTGGACCATTTTACACTATGTCAATTGTAGATTTGTGTCTCCGACAGTTCGTTTGGTTGCAGGGGACATTTTCAGTTTTTATGGCCAAAATGTGCTTTTCAGGGGCTGAAAAGCATGTTTTGGCCGAGTATGATGATTTTCATTAAAACTTAATTTCTATCACTTCGAATGATGCCAAATGAATAACTTACTTGAATTGGACCATTTTACACTATGTCCATTGTAGATTTGTGTCTCCGACAGTTCGTTTGGTTGCAGGGGACATTTTCAGTTTTTATGGCCAAAATGTGCTTTTCAGAGGCTGAAAAGCATGTTTTGGCCAAATATGATAATTTTCATTAAAACTTGATTTCTATCCATTCGAATGATGCCAAATGAATAACTTACTTGAATTGGACCATTTTACACTATGTCCATTGTAGATTTGTGTCTCTGACAGTTCGTTTGGTTGCAGGGGACATATTCAGTTTTTATGGCCAAAATGTGCTTTTCAGGGGCTGAAAAGCATGTTTTGGCCGAGTTTGATAATTTTCATTAAAACTTGATTTCTATCACTTTGATTGATGCCAAATGAATAACTTACTTGAATTGGACCATTTTACACTATGTCCATTGTAGATTTGTGTCTCCGACAGTTCGTTTGGTTGCAGGGGACATTTTCAGTTTTTATGGCCAAAATGTGCTTTTCAGAGGCTGAAAAGCATGTTTTGGCCGAGTATGATAATTTTCATTAAAACTTGATTTCTATCACTTCGAATGATGCCAAATGAATAATTTACTTGAATTGGACCATTTTACACTATGTCCATTGTAGATTTGTGTCTCTGACAGTTCGTTTGGTTGCAGGGGACATATTCAGTTTTTATGGCCAAAATGTGCTTTTCAGGGGCTGAAAAGCACGTTTTGGCAGAGTATGATAATTTTCATTAAAACTTGATTTCTATCCATTCGAATGATGCCAAATGAATAACTTACTTGAATTGGACCATTTTACACTATGTCCATTGTAGATTTGTGTCTCCGACAGTTCGTTTGGTTGCAGGGGACATTTTCAGTTTTTATGGCCAAAATGTGCTTTTCAGAGGCTGAAAAGCATGTTTTGGCCGAGTATGATAATTTTCATTAAAACTTGATTTCTATCACTTCGAATGATGCCAAATGAATATCTTGCTTGAATTGGACCATTTTACACTATGTCCATTGTAGATTTGTGTCTCGACAGTTCGTTTGGTTGCAGGGGACATATTCAGTTTTTAAGGCCAAAATGTGCTTTTCAGGGGCTGAAAAGCATGTTTTGGCCGAGTATGATAATTTTCATTAAAACTTGATTTCTATCCATTCGAATGATGCCAAATGAATAACTTACTTGAATTGGACCATTTTACATTATGTCCATTGTAGATTTGTGTCTCCGACAGTTCGTTTGGTTGCAGGGGACATTTTCAGTTTTTATGGCCAAAATGTGCTTTTCAGAGGCTGAAAAGCATGTTTTGGCCGAGTATGATAATTTTCATTAAAACTTGATTTCTATCACTTCGAATGATGCCAAATGAATAATTTGCTTGAATTGGACCATTTTACACTATGTCCATTGTAGATTTGTGTCTCTGACAGTTCGTTTGGTTGCAGGGGACATATTCAGTTTTTAAGGCCAAAATGTGCTTTTCAGGGACTGAAAAGCATGTTTTGGCCGAGTATGATAATTTACATTAAAACTTAATTTCTATCACTTCGAATGATGCCAAATGAATAACTTACTTGAATTGGACCATTTTACACTATGTCCATTGTAGATTTGTGTCTCTGACAGTTCGTTTGGTTGCAGGGGACATATTCAGTTTTTATGGCCAAAATGTGCTTTTCAGGGGCTGAAAAGCATGTTTTGGCCGAGTTTGATAATTTTCATTAAAACTTGATTTCTATCACTTCGAATGATGCCAAATGAATAATTTACTTGAATTGGACCATTTTACACTATGTCCATTGTAGATTTGCGTCTCTGACAGTTCGTTTGGTTGCAGGGGACATATTCAGTTTTTATGGCCAAAATGTGCTTTTCAGGGGCTGAAAAGCACGTTTTGGCAGAGTATGATAATTTTCATTAAAACTTGATTTCTATCCATTCGAATGATGCCAAATGAATAACTTACTTGAATTGGACCATTTTACACTATGTCCATTGTAGATTTGTGTCTCCGACAGTTCGTTTGGTTGCAGGGGACATTTTCAGTTTTTATGGCCAAAATGTGCTTTTCAGAGGCTGAAAAGCATGTTTTGGCCGAGTATGATAATTTTCATTAAAACTTGATTTCTATCACTTCGAATGATGCCAAATGAATAATTTGCTTGAATTGGACCATTTTACACTATGTCCATTGTAGATTTGTGTCTCTGACAGTTCGTTTGGTTGCAGGGGACATATTCAGTTTTTAAGGCCAAAATGTGCTTTTCAGGGACTGAAAAGCATGTTTTGGCCGAGTATGATAATTTACATTAAAACTTAATTTCTATCACTTCGAATGATGCCAAATGAATAACTTACTTGAATTGGACCATTTTACACTATGTCCATTGTAGATTTGTGTCTCTGACAGTTCGTTTGGTTGCAGGGGACATTCAGTTTTTATGGCCAAAATGTGCTTTTCAGGGGCTGAAAAGCATGTTTTGGCCGAGTATGATAATTTTCATTAAAACTTGATTTCTATCACTTCGAATGATGCCAAATGAATAACTTACTTGAATTGGACCATTTTACACTATGTCCATTGTAGATTTGTGTCTCTGACAGTTCGTTTGGTTGCAGGGGACATATTCAGTTTTTATGGCCAAAATGTGCTTTTCAGGGCTGAAAAGCATGTTTTGGCCGAGTATGATAATTTTCATTAAAACTTGATTTCTATCACTTCGAATGATGCCAAATGAATAACTTACTTGAATTGGACCATTTTACACTATGTCCATTGTAGATTTTCGTCTCTGACAGTTCGTTTGGTTGCAGGGGACATATTCAGTTTTTATGGCCAAAATGTGCTTTTCAGAGGCTGAAAAGCATGTTTTGGCCGAGTATGATAATTTTCATTAAAACTTGATTTCTATCACTTCGAATGATGCCAAATGAATAACTTACTTGAATTTGACCATTTTACACTATGTCCATTGTAGATTTGTGTCTCTGACAGTTCGTTTGGTTGCAGGGGACATATTCAGTTTTTATGGCCAAAATGTGCTCTTCAGGGGCTGAAAAGCACGTTTTGGCAGAGTATGATAATTTTCATTAAAACTTGATTTCTATCCATTCGAATGATGCCAAATGAATAACTTACTTGAATTGGACCATTTTACACTATGTCCATTGTAGATTTGTGTCTCCGACAGTTCGTTTGGTTGCAGGGGACATTTTCAGTTTTTATGGCCAAAATGTGCTTTTCAGAGGCTGAAAAGCATGTTTTGGCCGAGTATGATAATTTTCATTAAAACTTGATTTCTATCACTTCGAATGATGCCAAATGAATAATTTGCTTGAATTGGACCATTTTACACTATGTCCATTGTAGATTTGTGTCTCTGACAGTTCGTTTGGTTGCAGGGGACATATTCAGTTTTTAATGCCAAAATGTGCTTTTCAGGGACTGAAAAGCATGTTTTGGCCGAGTATGATAATTTACATTAAAACTTAATTTCTATCACTTCGAATGATGCCAAATGAATAACTTACTTGAATTGGACCATTTTACACTATGTCCATTGTAGATTTGTGTCTCTGACAGTTCGTTTGGTTGCAGGGGACATTCAGTTTTTATGGCCAAAATGTGCTTTTCAGGGGCTGAAAAGCATGTTTTGGCCGAGTATGATAATTTTCATTAAAACTTGATTTCTATCACTTCGAATGATGCCAAATAAATAACTTACTTGAATTGGACCATTTTACACTATGTCCATTGTAGATTTGTGTCTCTGACAGTTCGTTTGGTTGCAGGGGACATATTCAGTTTTTATGGCCAAAATGTGCTTTTCAGGGCTGAAAAGCATGTTTTGGCCGAGTATGATAATTTTCATTAAAACTTGATTTCTATCACTTCGAATGATGCCAAATGAATAACTTACTTGAATTGGACCATTTTACACTATGTCCATTGTAGATTTTCGTCTCTGACAGTTCGTTTGGTTGCAGGGGACATATTCAGTTTTTATGGCCAAAATGTGCTTTTCAGAGGCTGAAAAGCATGTTTTGGCCGAGTATGATAATTTTCATTAAAACTTGATTTCTATCACTTCGAATGATGCCAAATGAATAACTTACTTGAATTTGACCATTTTACACTATGTCCATTGTAGATTTGTGTCTCCGACAGTTCGTTTGGTTGCAGGGGACATTTTCAGTTTTTATGGCCAAAATGTGCTTTTCAGGGGCTGAAAAGCATGTTTTGGCCGAGTTTGATAATTTTCATTAAAACTTGATTTCTATCACTTCGAATGATGCCAAATGAATAATTTGCTTGAATTGGACAATTTTACACTATGTCCATTGTAGATTTGTGTCTCTGACAGTTCGTTTGGTTGCAGGGGACATATTCAGTTTTTAAGGCCAAAATGTGCTTTTCAGGGACTGAAAAGCATGTTTTGGCCGAGTATGATAATTTACATTAAAACTTAATTTCTATCACTTCGAATGATGCCAAATGAATAACTTACTTGAATTGGACCATTTTACACTATGTCCATTGTAGATTTGTGTCTCTGACAGTTCGTTTGGTTGCAGGGGACATTCAGTTTTTATGGCCAAAATGTGCTTTTCAGGGGCTGAAAAGCATGTTTTGGCCGAGTATGATAATTTTCATTAAAACTTGATTTCTATCACTTCGAATGATGCCAAATGAATAACTTACTTGAATTGGACCATTTTACACTATGTCCATTGTAGATTTGTGTCTCTGACAGTTCGTTTGGTTGCAGGGGACATATTCAGTTTTTATGGCCAAAATGTGCTTTTCAGGGCTGAAAAGCATGTTTTGGCCGAGTATGATAATTTTCATTAAAACTTGATTTCTATCACTTCGAATGATGCCAAATGAATAACTTACTTGAATTGGACCATTTTACACTATGTCCATTGTAGATTTTCGTCTCTGACAGTTCGTTTGGTTGCAGGGGACATTTTCAGTTTTTATGGCCAAAATGTGCTTTTCAGAGGCTGAAAAGCATGTTTTGGCCGAGTATGATAATTTTCATTAAAACTTGATTTCTATCCATTCGAATGATGCCAAATGAATAACTTACTTGAATTGGACCATTTTACACTATGTCCATTGTAGATTTGTGTCTCTGACAGTTCATTTCGTTGCAGGGGACATATTCAGTTTTTATGGCCAAAATGTGCTTTTCAGGGGCTGAAAAGCACGTTTTGGCAGAATATGATAATTTTCATTAAAACTTGATTTCTATCCATTCGAATGATGCCAAATGAATAACTTACTTGAATTGGACCATTTTACACTATGTCCATTGTAGATTTGTGTCTCTGACAGTTCGTTTGGTTGCAGGGGACATATTCAGTTTTTATGGCCAAAATGTGCTTTTCAGGGGCTGAAAAGCATGTTTTGGCCGAGTATGATAATTTTCATTAAAACTTGATTTCTATCACTTCGAATGATGCCAAATGAATAACTTACTTGAATTGGACCATTTTACACTATGTCCATTGTAGATTTGTGTCTCCGACAGTTCGTTTGGTTGCAGGGGACATTTTCAGTTTTTATGGCCAAAATGTGCTTTTCAGAGGCTGAAAAGCATGTTTTGGCCGAGTATGATAATTTTCATTAAAACTTGATTTCTATCCATTCGAATGATGCCAAATGAATAACTTACTTGAATTGGACCATTTTACACTATGTCCATTGTAGATTTGTGTCTCTGACAGTTCATTTCGTTGCAGGGGACATATTCAGTTTTTATGGCCAAAATGTGCTTTTCAGGGGCTGAAAAGCACGTTTTGGCAGAATATGATAATTTTCATTAAAACTTGATTTCTATCCATTCGAATGATGCCAAATGAATAACTTACTTGAATTGGACCATTTTACACTATGTCCATTGTAGATTTGTGTCTCTGACAGTTCGTTTGGTTGCAGGGGACATATTCAGTTTTTATGGCCAAAATGTGCTTTTCAGGGGCTGAAAAGCATGTTTTGGCCGAGTATGATAATTTTCATTAAAACTTGATTTCTATCACTTCGAATGATGCCAAATGAATAACTTACTTGAATTGGACCATTTTACACTATGTCAATTGTAGATTTGTGTCTCCGACAGTTCGTTTGGTTGCAGGGGACATTTTAAGTTTTTATGGCCAAAATGTGCTTTTCAGGGGCTGAAAAGCATGTTTTGGCCGAGTATGATGATTTTCATTAAAACTTAATTTCTATCACTTCGAATGATGCCAAATGAATAACTTACTTGAATTGGACCATTTTACACTATGTCCATTGTAGATTTGTGTCTCCGACAGTTCGTTTGGTTGCAGGGGACATTTTCAGTTTTTATGGCCAAAATGTGCTTTTCAGAGGCTGAAAAGCATGTTTTGGCAGAGTATGATGATTTTCATTAAAACTTAATTTCTATCACTTCGAATGATGCCAAATGAATAACTTACTTGAATTGGACCATTTTACACTATGTCCATTGTAGATTTGTGTCTCCGACAGTTCGTTTGGTTGCAGGGGACATTTTCAGTTTTTATGGCCAAAATGTGCTTTTCAGAGGCTGAAAAGCATGTTTTGGCCGAGTATGATAATTTTCATTAAAACTTGATTTCTATCCATTCGAATGATGCCAAATGAATAACTCACTTGAATTGGACCATTTTATGTCCATTGTAGATTTGTGTCTCTGACAGTTCGTTTGGTTGCAGGGGACATATTCAGTTTTTATGGCCAAAATGTGCTTTTCAGGGGCTGAAAAGCATGTTTTGGCCGAGTTTGATAATTTTCATTAAAACTTGATTTCTATCACTTTGATTGATGCCAAATGAATAACTTACTTGAATTGGACCATTTTACACTATGTCCATTGTAGATTTGTGTCTCCGACAGTTCGTTTGGTTGCAGGGGACATTTTCAGTTTTTATGGCCAAAATGTGCTTTTCAGAGGCTGAAAAGCATGTTTTGGCCGAGTATGATGATTTTCATTAAAACTTAATTTCTATCACTTCGAATGATGCCAAATGAATAACTTACTTGAATTGGACCATTTTACACTATGTCCATTGTAGATTTGTGTCTCCGACAGTTCGTTTGGTTGCAGGGGACATTTTCAGTTTTTATGGCCAAAATGTGCTTTTCAGAGGCTGAAAAGCATGTTTTGGCAGAGTATGATGATTTTCATTAAAACTTAATTTCTATCACTTCGAATGATGCCAAATGAATAACTTACTTGAATTGGACCATTTTACACTATGTCCATTGTAGATTTGTGTCTCCGACAGTTCGTTTGGTTGCAGGGGACATTTTCAGTTTTTATGGCCAAAATGTGCTTCAGGGGCTGAAAAGCATGTTTTGGCCGAGTATGATAATTTTCATTAAAACTTGATTTCTATCACTTCGAATGATGCCAAATGAATAACTTACTTGAATTGGACCATTTTACACTATGTCAATTGTAGATTTGTGTCTCCGACAGTTCGTTTGGTTGCAGGGGACATTTTCAGTTTTTATGGCCAAAATGTGCTTTTCAGGGGCTGAAAAGCATGTTTTGGCCGAGTATGATGATTTTCATTAAAACTTAATTTCTATCACTTCGAATGATGCCAAATGAATAACTTACTTGAATTGGACCATTTTACACTATGTCCATTGTAGATTTGTGTCTCCGACAGTTCGTTTGGTTGCAGGGGACATTTTCAGTTTTTATGGCCAAAATGTGCTTTTCAGAGGCTGAAAAGCATGTTTTGGCCAAATATGATAATTTTCATTAAAACTTGATTTCTATCCATTCGAATGATGCCAAATGAATAACTTACTTGAATTGGACCATTTTACACTATGTCCATTGTAGATTTGTGTCTCTGACAGTTCGTTTGGTTGCAGGGGACATATTCAGTTTTTATGGCCAAAATGTGCTTTTCAGGGGCTGAAAAGCATGTTTTGGCCGAGTTTGATAATTTTCATTAAAACTTAATTTCTATCACTTCGAATGATGCCAAATGAATAACTTACTTGAATTGGACCATTTTACACTATGTCCATTGTAGATTTGTGTCTCCGACAGTTCGTTTGGTTGCAGGGGACATTTTCAGTTTTTATGGCCAAAATGTGCTTTTCAGAGGCTGAAAAGCATGTTTTGGCCAAATATGATAATTTTCATTAAAACTTGATTTCTATCCATTCGAATGATGCCAAATGAATAACTTACTTGAATTGGACCATTTTACACTATGTCCATTGTAGATTTGTGTCTCTGACAGTTCGTTTGGTTGCAGGGGACATATTCAGTTTTTATGGCCAAAATGTGCTTTTCAGGGGCTGAAAAGCATGTTTTGGCCGAGTTTGATAATTTTCATTAAAACTTGATTTCTATCACTTTGATTGATGCCAAATGAATAACTTACTTGAATTGGACCATTTTACACTATGTCCATTGTAGATTTGTGTCTCCGACAGTTCGTTTGGTTGCAGGGGACATTTTCAGTTTTTATGGCCAAAATGTGCTTTTCAGAGGCTGAAAAGCATGTTTTGGCCGAGTATGATAATTTTCATTAAAACTTGATTTCTATCACTTCGAATGATGCCAAATGAATAATTTACTTGAATTGGACCATTTTACACTATGTCCATTGTAGATTTGTGTCTCTGACAGTTCGTTTGGTTGCAGGGGACATATTCAGTTTTTATGGCCAAAATGTGCTTTTCAGGGGCTGAAAAGCACGTTTTGGCAGAGTATGATAATTTTCATTAAAACTTGATTTCTATCCATTCGAATGATGCCAAATGAATAACTTACTTGAATTGGACCATTTTACACTATGTCCATTGTAGATTTGTGTCTCCGACAGTTCGTTTGGTTGCAGGGGACATTTTCAGTTTTTATGGCCAAAATGTGCTTTTCAGAGGCTGAAAAGCATGTTTTGGCCGAGTATGATAATTTTCATTAAAACTTGATTTCTATCACTTCGAATGATGCCAAATGAATAATTTGCTTGAATTGGACCATTTTACACTATGTCCATTGTAGATTTGTGTCTCGACAGTTCGTTTGGTTGCAGGGGACATATTCAGTTTTTAAGGCCAAAATGTGCTTTTCAGGGGCTGAAAAGCATGTTTTGGCCGAGTATGATAATTTTCATTAAAACTTGATTTCTATCCATTCGAATGATGCCAAATGAATAACTTACTTGAATTGGACCATTTTACATTATGTCCATTGTAGATTTGTGTCTCCGACAGTTCGTTTGGTTGCAGGGGACATTTTCAGTTTTTATGGCCAAAATGTGCTTTTCAGAGGCTGAAAAGCATGTTTTGGCCGAGTATGATAATTTTCATTAAAACTTGATTTCTATCACTTCGAATGATGCCAAATGAATAATTTGCTTGAATTGGACCATTTTACACTATGTCCATTGTAGATTTGTGTCTCTGACAGTTCGTTTGGTTGCAGGGGACATATTCAGTTTTTAAGGCCAAAATGTGCTTTTCAGGGACTGAAAAGCATGTTTTGGCCGAGTATGATAATTTACATTAAAACTTAATTTCTATCACTTCGAATGATGCCAAATGAATAACTTACTTGAATTGGACCATTTTACACTATGTCCATTGTAGATTTGTGTCTCTGACAGTTCGTTTGGTTGCAGGGGACATATTCAGTTTTTATGGCCAAAATGTGCTTTTCAGGGGCTGAAAAGCATGTTTTGGCCGAGTTTGATAATTTTCATTAAAACTTGATTTCTATCACTTCGAATGATGCCAAATGAATAATTTACTTGAATTGGACCATTTTACACTATGTCCATTGTAGATTTGCGTCTCTGACAGTTCGTTTGGTTGCAGGGGACATATTCAGTTTTTATGGCCAAAATGTGCTTTTCAGGGGCTGAAAAGCACGTTTTGGCAGAGTATGATAATTTTCATTAAAACTTGATTTCTATCCATTCGAATGATGCCAAATGAATAACTTACTTGAATTGGACCATTTTACACTATGTCCATTGTAGATTTGTGTCTCCGACAGTTCGTTTGGTTGCAGGGGACATTTTCAGTTTTTATGGCCAAAATGTGCTTTTCAGAGGCTGAAAAGCATGTTTTGGCCGAGTATGATAATTTTCATTAAAACTTGATTTCTATCACTTCGAATGATGCCAAATGAATAATTTGCTTGAATTGGACCATTTTACACTATGTCCATTGTAGATTTGTGTCTCTGACAGTTCGTTTGGTTGCAGGGGACATATTCAGTTTTTAAGGCCAAAATGTGCTTTTCAGGGACTGAAAAGCATGTTTTGGCCGAGTATGATAATTTACATTAAAACTTAATTTCTATCACTTCGAATGATGCCAAATGAATAACTTACTTGAATTGGACCATTTTACACTATGTCCATTGTAGATTTGTGTCTCTGACAGTTCGTTTGGTTGCAGGGGACATTCAGTTTTTATGGCCAAAATGTGCTTTTCAGGGGCTGAAAAGCATGTTTTGGCCGAGTATGATAATTTTCATTAAAACTTGATTTCTATCACTTCGAATGATGCCAAATGAATAACTTACTTGAATTGGACCATTTTACACTATGTCCATTGTAGATTTGTGTCTCTGACAGTTCGTTTGGTTGCAGGGGACATATTCAGTTTTTATGGCCAAAATGTGCTTTTCAGGGCTGAAAAGCATGTTTTGGCCGAGTATGATAATTTTCATTAAAACTTGATTTCTATCACTTCGAATGATGCCAAATGAATAACTTACTTGAATTGGACCATTTTACACTATGTCCATTGTAGATTTTCGTCTCTGACAGTTCGTTTGGTTGCAGGGGACATATTCAGTTTTTATGGCCAAAATGTGCTTTTCAGAGGCTGAAAAGCATGTTTTGGCCGAGTATGATAATTTTCATTAAAACTTGATTTCTATCACTTCGAATGATGCCAAATGAATAACTTACTTGAATTTGACCATTTTACACTATGTCCATTGTAGATTTGTGTCTCTGACAGTTCGTTTGGTTGCAGGGGACATATTCAGTTTTTATGGCCAAAATGTGCTTTTCAGGGGCTGAAAAGCACGTTTTGGCAGAGTATGATAATTTTCATTAAAACTTGATTTCTATCCATTCGAATGATGCCAAATGAATAACTTACTTGAATTGGACCATTTTACACTATGTCCATTGTAGATTTGTGTCTCCGACAGTTCGTTTGGTTGCAGGGGAAATTTTCAGTTTTTATGGCCAAAATGTGCTTTTCAGAGGCTGAAAAGCATGTTTTGGCCGAGTATGATAATTTTCATTAAAACTTGATTTCTATCACTTCGAATGATGCCAAATGAATAATTTGCTTGAATTGGACCATTTTACACTATGTCCATTGTAGATTTGTGTCTCTGACAGTTCGTTTGGTTGCAGGGGACATATTCAGTTTTTAATGCCAAAATGTGCTTTTCAGGGACTGAAAAGCATGTTTTGGCCGAGTATGATAATTTACATTAAAACTTAATTTCTATCACTTCGAATGATGCCAAATGAATAACTTACTTGAATTGGACCATTTTACACTATGTCCATTGTAGATTTGTGTCTCTGACAGTTCGTTTGGTTGCAGGGGACATTCAGTTTTTATGGCCAAAATGTGCTTTTCAGGGGCTGAAAAGCATGTTTTGGCCGAGTATGATAATTTTCATTAAAACTTGATTTCTATCACTTCGAATGATGCCAAATGAATAACTTACTTGAATTGGACCATTTTACACTATGTCCATTGTAGATTTGTGTCTCTGACAGTTCGTTTGGTTGCAGGGGACATATTCAGTTTTTATGGCCAAAATGTGCTTTTCAGGGCTGAAAAGCATGTTTTGGCCGAGTATGATAATTTTCATTAAAACTTGATTTCTATCACTTCGAATGATGCCAAATGAATAACTTACTTGAATTGGACCATTTTACACTATGTCCATTGTAGATTTTCGTCTCTGACAGTTCGTTTGGTTGCAGGGGACATATTCAGTTTTTATGGCCAAAATGTGCTTTTCAGAGGCTGAAAAGCATGTTTTGGCCGAGTATGATAATTTTCATTAAAACTTGATTTCTATCACTTCGAATGATGCCAAATGAATAACTTACTTGAATTTGACCATTTTACACTATGTCCATTGTAGATTTGTGTCTCCGACAGTTCGTTTGGTTGCAGGGGACATTTTCAGTTTTTATGGCCAAAATGTGCTTTTCAGGGGCTGAAAAGCATGTTTTGGCCGAGTTTGATAATTTTCATTAAAACTTGATTTCTATCACTTCGAATGATGCCAAATGAATAATTTGCTTGAATTGGACCATTTTACACTATGTCCATTGTAGATTTGTGTCTCTGACAGTTCGTTTGGTTGCAGGGGACATATTCAGTTTTTAAGGCCAAAATGTGCTTTTCAGGGACTGAAAAGCATGTTTTGGCCGAGTATGATAATTTACATTAAAACTTAATTTCTATCACTTCGAATGATGCCAAATGAATAACTTACTTGAATTGGACCATTTTACACTATGTCCATTGTAGATTTGTGTCTCTGACAGTTCGTTTGGTTGCAGGGGACATTCAGTTTTTATGGCCAAAATGTGCTTTTCAGGGGCTGAAAAGCATGTTTTGGCCGAGTATGATAATTTTCATTAAAACTTGATTTCTATCACTTCGAATGATGCCAAATGAATAACTTACTTGAATTGGACCATTTTACACTATGTCCATTGTAGATTTGTGTCTCCGACAGTTCGTTTGGTTGCAGGGGACATTTTCAGTTTTTATGGCCAAAATGTGCTTTTCAGAGGCTGAAAAGCATGTTTTGGCCGAGTATGATAATTTTCATTAAAACTTGATTTCTATCCATTCGAATGATGCCAAATGAATAACTTACTTGAATTGGACCATTTTACACTATGTCCATTGTAGATTTGTGTCTCTGACAGTTCGTTTGGTTGCAGGGGACATATTCAGTTTTTATGGCCAAAATGTGCTTTTCAGGGGCTGAAAAGCACGTTTTGGCAGAATATGATAATTTTCATTAAAACTTGATTTCTATCCATTCGAATGATGCCAAATGAATAACTTACTTGAATTGGACCATTTTACACTATGTCCATTGTAGATTTGTGTCTCTGACAGTTCGTTTGGTTGCAGGGGACATATTCAGTTTTTATGGCCAAAATGTGCTTTTCAGGGGCTGAAAAGCATGTTTTGGCCGAGTATGATAATTTTCATTAAAACTTGATTTCTATCACTTCGAATGATGCCAAATGAATAACTTACTTGAATTGGACCATTTTACACTATGTCAATTGTAGATTTGTGTCTCCGACAGTTCGTTTGGTTGCAGGGGACATTTTAAGTTTTTATGGCCAAAATGTGCTTTTCAGGGGCTGAAAAGCATGTTTTGGCCGAGTATGATGATTTTCATTAAAACTTAATTTCTATCACTTCGAATGATGCCAAATGAATAACTTACTTGAATTGGACCATTTTACACTATGTCCATTGTAGATTTGTGTCTCCGACAGTTCGTTTGGTTGCAGGGGACATTTTCAGTTTTTATGGCCAAAATGTGCTTTTCAGAGGCTGAAAAGCATGTTTTGGCAGAGTATGATGATTTTCATTAAAACTTAATTTCTATCACTTCGAATGATGCCAAATGAATAACTTACTTGAATTGGACCATTTTACACTATGTCCATTGTAGATTTGTGTCTCCGACAGTTCGTTTGGTTGCAGGGGACATTTTCAGTTTTTATGGCCAAAATGTGCTTTTCAGAGGCTGAAAAGCATGTTTTGGCCGAGTATGATAATTTTCATTAAAACTTGATTTCTATCCATTCGAATGATGCCAATGGCTCACTTGAATTGGACCATTTTATGTCCATTGTAGATTTGTGTCTCTGACAGTTCGTTTGGTTGCAGGGGACATATTCAGTTTTTATGGCCAAAATGTGCTTTTCAGGGGCTGAAAAGCATGTTTTGGCCGAGTTTGATAATTTTCATTAAAACTTGATTTCTATCACTTTGATTGATGCCAAATGAATAACTTACTTGAATTGGACCATTTTACACTATGTCCATTGTAGATTTGTGTCTCCGACAGTTCGTTTGGTTGCAGGGGACATTTTCAGTTTTTATGGCCAAAATGTGCTTTTCAGAGGCTGAAAAGCATGTTTTGGCCGAGTATGATGATTTTCATTAAAACTTAATTTCTATCACTTCGAATGATGCCAAATGAATAACTTACTTGAATTGGACCATTTTACACTATGTCCATTGTAGATTTGTGTCTCCGACAGTTCGTTTGGTTGCAGGGGACATTTTCAGTTTTTATGGCCAAAATGTGCTTTTCAGAGGCTGAAAAGCATGTTTTGGCAGAGTATGATGATTTTCATTAAAACTTAATTTCTATCACTTCGAATGATGCCAAATGAATAACTTACTTGAATTGGACCATTTTACACTATGTCCATTGTAGATTTGTGTCTCCGACAGTTCGTTTGGTTGCAGGGGACATTTTCAGTTTTTATGGCCAAAATGTGCTTCAGGGGCTGAAAAGCATGTTTTGGCCGAGTATGATAATTTTCATTAAAACTTGATTTCTATCACTTCGAATGATGCCAAATGAATAACTTACTTGAATTGGACCATTTTACACTATGTCAATTGTAGATTTGTGTCTCCGACAGTTCGTTTGGTTGCAGGGGACATTTTCAGTTTTTATGGCCAAAATGTGCTTTTCAGGGGCTGAAAAGCATGTTTTGGCCGAGTATGATGATTTTCATTAAAACTTAATTTCTATCACTTCGAATGATGCCAAATGAATAACTTACTTGAATTGGACCATTTTACACTATGTCCATTGTAGATTTGTGTCTCCGACAGTTCGTTTGGTTGCAGGGGACATTTTCAGTTTTTATGGCCAAAATGTGCTTTTCAGAGGCTGAAAAGCATGTTTTGGCCAAATATGATAATTTTCATTAAAACTTGATTTCTATCCATTCGAATGATGCCAAATGAATAACTTACTTGAATTGGACCATTTTACACTATGTCCATTGTAGATTTGTGTCTCTGACAGTTCGTTTGGTTGCAGGGGACATATTCAGTTTTTATGGCCAAAATGTGCTTTTCAGGGGCTGAAAAGCATGTTTTGGCCGAGTTTGATAATTTTCATTAAAACTTGATTTCTATCACTTTGATTGATGCCAAATGAATAACTTACTTGAATTGGACCATTTTACACTATGTCCATTGTAGATTTGTGTCTCCGACAGTTCGTTTGGTTGCAGGGGACATTTTCAGTTTTTATGGCCAAAATGTGCTTTTCAGAGGCTGAAAAGCATGTTTTGGCCGAGTATGATAATTTTCATTAAAACTTGATTTCTATCACTTCGAATGATGCCAAATGAATAATTTACTTGAATTGGACCATTTTACACTATGTCCATTGTAGATTTGTGTCTCTGACAGTTCGTTTGGTTGCAGGGGACATATTCAGTTTTTATGGCCAAAATGTGCTTTTCAGGGGCTGAAAAGCACGTTTTGGCAGAGTATGATAATTTTCATTAAAACTTGATTTCTATCCATTCGAATGATGCCAAATGAATAACTTACTTGAATTGGACCATTTTACACTATGTCCATTGTAGATTTGTGTCTCCGACAGTTCGTTTGGTTGCAGGGGACATTTTCAGTTTTTATGGCCAAAATGTGCTTTTCAGAGGCTGAAAAGCATGTTTTGGCCGAGTATGATAATTTTCATTAAAACTTGATTTCTATCACTTCGAATGATGCCAAATGAATAATTTGCTTGAATTGGACCATTTTACACTATGTCCATTGTAGATTTGTGTCTCGACAGTTCGTTTGGTTGCAGGGGACATATTCAGTTTTTAAGGCCAAAATGTGCTTTTCAGGGGCTGAAAAGCATGTTTTGGCCGAGTATGATAATTTTCATTAAAACTTGATTTCTATCCATTCGAATGATGCCAAATGAATAACTTACTTGAATTGGACCATTTTACATTATGTCCATTGTAGATTTGTGTCTCCGACAGTTCGTTTGGTTGCAGGGGACATTTTCAGTTTTTATGGCCAAAATGTGCTTTTCAGAGGCTGAAAAGCATGTTTTGGCCGAGTATGATAATTTTCATTAAAACTTGATTTCTATCACTTCGAATGATGCCAAATGAATAATTTGCTTGAATTGGACCATTTTACACTATGTCCATTGTAGATTTGTGTCTCTGACAGTTCGTTTGGTTGCAGGGGACATATTCAGTTTTTAAGGCCAAAATGTGCTTTTCAGGGACTGAAAAGCATGTTTTGGCCGAGTATGATAATTTACATTAAAACTTAATTTCTATCACTTCGAATGATGCCAAATGAATAACTTACTTGAATTGGACCATTTTACACTATGTCCATTGTAGATTTGTGTCTCTGACAGTTCGTTTGGTTGCAGGGGACATATTCAGTTTTTATGGCCAAAATGTGCTTTTCAGGGGCTGAAAAGCATGTTTTGGCCGAGTTTGATAATTTTCATTAAAACTTGATTTCTATCACTTCGAATGATGCCAAATGAATAATTTACTTGAATTGGACCATTTTACACTATGTCCATTGTAGATTTGCGTCTCTGACAGTTCGTTTGGTTGCAGGGGACATATTCAGTTTTTATGGCCAAAATGTGCTTTTCAGGGGCTGAAAAGCACGTTTTGGCAGAGTATGATAATTTTCATTAAAACTTGATTTCTATCCATTCGAATGATGCCAAATGAATAACTTACTTGAATTGGACCATTTTACACTATGTCCATTGTAGATTTGTGTCTCCGACAGTTCGTTTGGTTGCAGGGGACATTTTCAGTTTTTATGGCCAAAATGTGCTTTTCAGAGGCTGAAAAGCATGTTTTGGCCGAGTATGATAATTTTCATTAAAACTTGATTTCTATCACTTCGAATGATGCCAAATGAATAATTTGCTTGAATTGGACCATTTTACACTATGTCCATTGTAGATTTGTGTCTCTGACAGTTCGTTTGGTTGCAGGGGACATATTCAGTTTTTAAGGCCAAAATGTGCTTTTCAGGGACTGAAAAGCATGTTTTGGCCGAGTATGATAATTTACATTAAAACTTAATTTCTATCACTTCGAATGATGCCAAATGAATAACTTACTTGAATTGGACCATTTTACACTATGTCCATTGTAGATTTGTGTCTCTGACAGTTCGTTTGGTTGCAGGGGACATTCAGTTTTTATGGCCAAAATGTGCTTTTCAGGGGCTGAAAAGCATGTTTTGGCCGAGTATGATAATTTTCATTAAAACTTGATTTCTATCACTTCGAATGATGCCAAATGAATAACTTACTTGAATTGGACCATTTTACACTATGTCCATTATAGATTTGTGTCTCTGACAGTTCGTTTGGTTGCAGGGGACATATTCAGTTTTTATGGCCAAAATGTGCTTTTCAGGGCTGAAAAGCATGTTTTGGCCGAGTATGATAATTTTCATTAAAACTTGATTTCTATCACTTCGAATGATGCCAAATGAATAACTTACTTGAATTGGACCATTTTACACTATGTCCATTGTAGATTTTCGTCTCTGACAGTTCGTTTGGTTGCAGGGGACATATTCAGTTTTTATGGCCAAAATGTGCTTTTCAGAGGCTGAAAAGCATGTTTTGGCCGAGTATGATAATTTTCATTAAAACTTGATTTCTATCACTTCGAATGATGCCAAATGAATAACTTACTTGAATTTGACCATTTTACACTATGTCCATTGTAGATTTGTGTCTCTGACAGTTCGTTTGGTTGCAGGGGACATATTCAGTTTTTATGGCCAAAATGTGCTTTTCAGGGGCTGAAAAGCACGTTTTGGCAGAGTATGATAATTTTCATTAAAACTTGATTTCTATCCATTCGAATGATGCCAAATGAATAACTTACTTGAATTGGACCATTTTACACTATGTCCATTGTAGATTTGTGTCTCCGACAGTTCGTTTGGTTGCAGGGGACATTTTCAGTTTTTATGGCCAAAATGTGCTTTTCAGAGGCTGAAAAGCATGTTTTGGCCGAGTATGATAATTTTCATTAAAACTTGATTTCTATCACTTCGAATGATGCCAAATGAATAATTTGCTTGAATTGGACCATTTTACACTATGTCCATTGTAGATTTGTGTCTCTGACAGTTCGTTTGGTTGCAGGGGACATATTCAGTTTTTAATGCCAAAATGTGCTTTTCAGGGACTGAAAAGCATGTTTTGGCCGAGTATGATAATTTACATTAAAACTTAATTTCTATCACTTCGAATGATGCCAAATGAATAACTTACTTGAATTGGACCATTTTACACTATGTCCATTGTAGATTTGTGTCTCTGACAGTTCGTTTGGTTGCAGGGGACATTCAGTTTTTATGGCCAAAATGTGCTTTTCAGGGGCTGAAAAGCATGTTTTGGCCGAGTATGATAATTTTCATTAAAACTTGATTTCTATCACTTCGAATGATGCCAAATGAATAACTTACTTGAATTGGACCATTTTACACTATGTCCATTGTAGATTTGTGTCTCTGACAGTTCGTTTGGTTGCAGGGGACATATTCAGTTTTTATGGCCAAAATGTGCTTTTCAGGGCTGAAAAGCATGTTTTGGCCGAGTATGATAATTTTCATTAAAACTTGATTTCTATCACTTCGAATGATGCCAAATGAATAACTTACTTGAATTGGACCATTTTACACTATGTCCATTGTAGATTTTCGTCTCTGACAGTTCGTTTGGTTGCAGGGGACATATTCAGTTTTTATGGCCAAAATGTGCTTTTCAGAGGCTGAAAAGCATGTTTTGGCCGAGTATGATAATTTTCATTAAAACTTGATTTCTATCACTTCGAATGATGCCAAATGAATAACTTACTTGAATTTGACCATTTTACACTATGTCCATTGTAGATTTGTGTCTCCGACAGTTCGTTTGGTTGCAGGGGACATTTTCAGTTTTTATGGCCAAAATGTGCTTTTCAGGGGCTGAAAAGCATGTTTTGGCCGAGTTTGATAATTTTCATTAAAACTTGATTTCTATCACTTCGAATGATGCCAAATGAATAATTTGCTTGAATTGGACCATTTTACACTATGTCCATTGTAGATTTGTGTCTCTGACAGTTCGTTTGGTTGCAGGGGACATATTCAGTTTTTAAGGCCAAAATGTGCTTTTCAGGGACTGAAAAGCATGTTTTGGCCGAGTATGATAATTTACATTAAAACTTAATTTCTATCACTTCGAATGATGCCAAATGAATAACTTACTTGAATTGGACCATTTTACACTATGTCCATTGTAGATTTGTGTCTCTGACAGTTCGTTTGGTTGCAGGGGACATTCAGTTTTTATGGCCAAAATGTGCTTTTCAGGGGCTGAAAAGCATGTTTTGGCCGAGTATGATAATTTTCATTAAAACTTGATTTCTATCACTTCGAATGATGCCAAATGAATAACTTACTTGAATTGGACCATTTTACACTATGTCCATTGTAGATTTGTGTCTCTGACAGTTCGTTTGGTTGCAGGGGACATATTCAGTTTTTATGGCCAAAATGTGCTTTTCAGGGCTGAAAAGCATGTTTTGGCCGAGTATGATAATTTTCATTAAAACTTGATTTCTATCACTTCGAATGATGCCAAATGAATAACTTACTTGAATTGGACCATTTTACACTATGTCCATTGTAGATTTTCGTCTCTGACAGTTCGTTTGGTTGCAGGGGACATATTCAGTTTTTATGGCCAAAATGTGCTTTTCAGAGGCTGAAAAGCATGTTTTGGCCGAGTATGATAATTTTCATTAAAACTTGATTTCTATCACTTCGAATGATGCCAAATGAATAACTTACTTGAATTTGACCATTTTACACTATGTCCATTGTAGATTTGTGTCTCCGACAGTTCGTTTGGTTGCAGGGGACATTTTCAGTTTTTATGGCCAAAATGTGCTTTTCAGGGGCTGAAAAGCATGTTTTGGCCGAGTTTGATAATTTTCATTAAAACTTGATTTCTATCACTTTGATTGATGCCAAATGAATAACTTACTTGAATTGGACCATTTTACACTATGTCCATTGTAGATTTGTGTCTCCGACAGTTCGTTTGGTTGCAGGGGACATTTTCAGTTTTTATGGCCAAAATGTGCTTTTCAGAGGCTGAAAAGCATGTTTTGGCCGAGTATGATAATTTTCATTAAAACTTGATTTCTATCACTTCGAATGATGCCAAATGAATAATTTACTTGAATTGGACCATTTTACACTATGTCCATTGTAGATTTGTGTCTCTGACAGTTCGTTTGGTTGCAGGGGACATATTCAGTTTTTATGGCCAAAATGTGCTTTTCAGGGGCTGAAAAGCACGTTTTGGCAGAGTATGATAATTTTCATTAAAACTTGATTTCTATCCATTCGAATGATGCCAAATGAATAACTTACTTGAATTGGACCATTTTACACTATGTCCATTGTAGATTTGTGTCTCCGACAGTTCTTTTGGTTGCAGGGGACATTTTTGGTTTTTATGGCCAAAATGTGCTTTTCAGAGGCTGAAAAGCATGTTTTGGCCGAGTATGATAATTTTCATTAAAACTTGATTTCTATCACTTCGAATGATGCCAAATGAATAATTTGCTTGAATTGGACCATTTTACACTATGTCCATTGTAGATTTGTGTCTCTGACAGTTTGTTTGGTTGCAGGGGACATATTCAGTTTTTAAGGGCAAAATGTGCTTTTCAGGGACTGAAAAGCATGTTTTGGCCGAGTATGATAATTTACATTAAAACTTAATTTCTATCACTTCGAATGATGCCAAATGAATTATTTGCTTGAATTGGACCATTTTACACTATGTCCATTGTAGATTTGTGTCTCTGACAGTTCGTTTGGTTGCAGGGGACATATTCAGTTTTTAAGGCCAAAATGTGCTTTTCAGGGACTGAAAAGCATGTTTTGGCCGAGTATGATAATTTACATTAAAACTTAATTTCTATCACTTCGAATGATGCCAAATGAATAACTTACTTGAATTGGACCATTTTACACTATGTCCATTGTAGATTTGTGTCTCTGACAGTTCGTTTGGTTGCATGGGACATATTCAGTTTTTATGGCCAAAATGTGCTTTTCAGGGGCTGAAAAGCATGTTTTGGCCGAGTTTGATAATTTTCATTAAAACTTGATTTCTATCACTTCGAATGATGCCAAATGAATAACTTACTTGAATTGGACCATTTTACACTATGTCCATTGTAGATTTGTGTCTCCGACAGTTCGTTTGGTTGCAGGGGACATTTTCAGTTTTTATGGCCAAAATGTGCTTTTCAGAGGCTGAAAAGCATGTTTTGGCCGAGTATGATAATTTTCATTAAAACTTGATTTCTATCCATTCGAATGATGCCAAATGAATAACTTACTTGAATTGGACCATTTTACACTATGTCCATTGTAGATTTGTGTCTCTGACAGTTCATTTCGTTGCAGGGGACATATTCAGTTTTTATGGCCAAAATGTGCTTTTCAGGGGCTGAAAAGCACGTTTTGGCAGAATATGATAATTTTCCTTAAAACTTGATTTCTATCCATTCGAATGATGCCAAATGAATAACTTACTTGAATTGGACCATTTTACACTATGTCCATTGTAGATTTGTGTCTCTGACAGTTTGTTTGGTTGCAGGGGACATATTCAGTTTTTATGGCCAAAATGTGCTTTTCAGAGGCTGAAAAGCATGTTTTGGCCGAGTATGATAATTTTCATTAAAACTTGATTTCTATCACTTCGAATGATGCCAAATGAATAACTTACTTGAATTGGACCATTTTACACTATGTCCATTGTAGATTTGTGTCTCCGACAGTTCGTTTGGTTGCAGGGGACATTTTCAGTTTTTATGGCCAAAATGTGCTTTTCAGAGGCTGAAAAGCATGTTTTGGCAGAGTATGATAATTTTCATTAAAACTTAATTTCTATCACTTCGAATGATGCCAAATGAATAACTTACTTGAATTGGACCATTTTACACTATGTCCATTGTAGATTTGTGTCTCTGACAGTTCGTTTGGTTGCAGGGGACAAATTCAGTTTTTATGGCCAAAATGTGCTTTTCAGAGGCTGTAAAGCATGTTTTGGCCGAGTATGATAATTTTCATTAAAACTTGATTTCTATCACTTCGAATGATGCCAAATGAATAATTTGCTTGAATTGGACCATTTTACACTATGTCCATTGTAGATTTGTGTCTCTGACAGTTCGTTTGGTTGCAGGGGACATATTCAGTTTTTAAGGCCAAAATGTGCTTTTCAGGGACTGAAAAGCATGTTTTGGCCGAGTATGATAATTTACATTAAAACTTAATTTCTATCACTTCGAATGATGCCAAATGAATAACTTACTTGAATTGGACCATTTTACACTATGTCCATTGTAGATTTGTGTCTCTGACAGTTCGTTTGGTTGCAGGGGACATTCAGTTTTTATGGCCAAAATGTGCTTTTCAGGGGCTGAAAAGCATGTTTTGGCCGAGTATGATAATTTTCATTAAAACTTGATTTCTATCACTTCGAATGATGCCAAATGAATAACTTACTTGAATTGGACCATTTTACACTATGTCCATTGTAGATTTGTGTCTCTGACAGTTCGTTTGGTTGCAGGGGACATATTCAGTTTTTATGGCCAAAATGTGCTTTTCAGGGCTGAAAAGCATGTTTTGGCCGAGTATGATAATTTTCATTAAAACTTGATTTCTATCACTTCGAATGATGCCAAATGAATAACTTACTTGAATTGGACCATTTTACACTATGTCCATTGTAGATTTTCGTCTCTGACAGTTCGTTTGGTTGCAGGGGACATATTCAGTTTTTATGGCCAAAATGTGCTTTTCAGGGGCTGAAAAGCACGTTTTGGCAGAGTATGATAATTTTCATTAAAACTTGATTTCTATCCATTCGAATGATGCCAAATGAATAACTTACTTGAATTGGACCATTTTACACTATGTCCATTGTAGATTTGTGTCTCCGACAGTTCGTTTGGTTGCAGGGGACATTTTCAGTTTTTATGGCCAAAATGTGCTTTTCAGAGGCTGAAAAGCATGTTTTGGCCGAGTATGATAATTTTCATTAAAACTTGATTTCTATCACTTCGAATGATGCCAAATGAATAATTTGCTTGAATTGGACCATTTTACACTATGTCCATTGTAGATTTGTGTCTCTGACAGTTCGTTTGGTTGCAGGGGACATATTCAGTTTTTAATGCCAAAATGTGCTTTTCAGGGACTGAAAAGCATGTTTTGGCCGAGTATGATAATTTACATTAAAACTTAATTTCTATCACTTCGAATGATGCCAAATGAATAACTTACTTGAATTGGACCATTTTACACTATGTCCATTGTAGATTTGTGTCTCTGACAGTTCGTTTGGTTGCAGGGGACATTCAGTTTTTATGGCCAAAATGTGCTTTTCAGGGGCTGAAAAGCATGTTTTGGCCGAGTATGATAATTTTCATTAAAACTTGATTTCTATCACTTCGAATGATGCCAAATGAATAACTTACTTGAATTGGACCATTTTACACTATGTCCATTGTAGATTTGTGTCTCTGACAGTTCGTTTGGTTGCAGGGGACATATTCAGTTTTTATGGCCAAAATGTGCTTTTCAGGGCTGAAAAGCATGTTTTGGCCGAGTATGATAATTTTCATTAAAACTTGATTTCTATCACTTCGAATGATGCCAAATGAATAACTTACTTGAATTGGACCATTTTACACTATGTCCATTGTAGATTTTCGTCTCTGACAGTTCGTTTGGTTGCAGGGGACATATTCAGTTTTTATGGCCAAAATGTGCTTTTCAGAGGCTGAAAAGCATGTTTTGGCCGAGTATGATAATTTTCATTAAAACTTGATTTCTATCACTTCGAATGATGCCAAATGAATAACTTACTTGAATTTGACCATTTTACACTATGTCCATTGTAGATTTGTGTCTCCGACAGTTCGTTTGGTTGCAGGGGACATTTTCAGTTTTTATGGCCAAAATGTGCTTTTCAGGGGCTGAAAAGCATGTTTTGGCCGAGTTTGATAATTTTCATTAAAACTTGATTTCTATCACTTCGAATGATGCCAAATGAATAATTTGCTTGAATTGGACCATTTTACACTATGTCCATTGTAGATTTGTGTCTCTGACAGTTCGTTTGGTTGCAGGGGACATATTCAGTTTTTAAGGCCAAAATGTGCTTTTCAGGGACTGAAAAGCATGTTTTGGCCGAGTATGATAATTTACATTAAAACTTAATTTCTATCACTTCGAATGATGCCAAATGAATAACTTACTTGAATTGGACCATTTTACACTATGTCCATTGTAGATTTGTGTCTCTGACAGTTCGTTTGGTTGCAGGGGACATTCAGTTTTTATGGCCAAAATGTGCTTTTCAGGGGCTGAAAAGCATGTTTTGGCCGAGTATGATAATTTTCATTAAAACTTGATTTCTATCACTTCGAATGATGCCAAATGAATAACTTACTTGAATTGGACCATTTTACACTATGTCCATTGTAGATTTGTGTCTCCGACAGTTCGTTTGGTTGCAGGGGACATTTTCAGTTTTTATGGCCAAAATGTGCTTTTCAGAGGCTGAAAAGCATGTTTTGGCCGAGTATGATAATTTTCATTAAAACTTGATTTCTATCCATTCGAATGATGCCAAATGAATAACTTACTTGAATTGGACCATTTTACACTATGTCCATTGTAGATTTGTGTCTCTGACAGTTCATTTCGTTGCAGGGGACATATTCAGTTTTTATGGCCAAAATGTGCTTTTCAGGGGCTGAAAAGCACGTTTTGGCAGAATATGATAATTTTCATTAAAACTTGATTTCTATCCATTCGAATGATGCCAAATGAATAACTTACTTGAATTGGACCATTTTACACTATGTCCATTGTAGATTTGTGTCTCTGACAGTTCGTTTGGTTGCAGGGGACATATTCAGTTTTTATGGCCAAAATGTGCTTTTCAGGGGCTGAAAAGCATGTTTTGGCCGAGTATGATAATTTTCATTAAAACTTGATTTCTATCACTTCGAATGATGCCAAATGAATAACTTACTTGAATTGGACCATTTTACACTATGTCAATTGTAGATTTGTGTCTCCGACAGTTCGTTTGGTTGCAGGGGACATTTTAAGTTTTTATGGCCAAAATGTGCTTTTCAGGGGCTGAAAAGCATGTTTTGGCCGAGTATGATGATTTTCATTAAAACTTAATTTCTATCACTTCGAATGATGCCAAATGAATAACTTACTTGAATTGGACCATTTTACACTATGTCCATTGTAGATTTGTGTCTCCGACAGTTCGTTTGGTTGCAGGGGACATTTTCAGTTTTTATGGCCAAAATGTGCTTTTCAGAGGCTGAAAAGCATGTTTTGGCAGAGTATGATGATTTTCATTAAAACTTAATTTCTATCACTTCGAATGATGCCAAATGAATAACTTACTTGAATTGGACCATTTTACACTATGTCCATTGTAGATTTGTGTCTCCGACAGTTCGTTTGGTTGCAGGGGACATTTTCAGTTTTTATGGCCAAAATGTGCTTTTCAGAGGCTGAAAAGCATGTTTTGGCCGAGTATGATAATTTTCATTAAAACTTGATTTCTATCCATTCGAATGATGCCAAATGAATAACTCACTTGAATTGGACCATTTTATGTCCATTGTAGATTTGTGTCTCTGACAGTTCGTTTGGTTGCAGGGGACATATTCAGTTTTTATGGCCAAAATGTGCTTTTCAGGGGCTGAAAAGCATGTTTTGGCCGAGTTTGATAATTTTCATTAAAACTTGATTTCTATCACTTTGATTGATGCCAAATGAATAACTTACTTGAATTGGACCATTTTACACTATGTCCATTGTAGATTTGTGTCTCCGACAGTTCGTTTGGTTGCAGGGGACATTTTCAGTTTTTATGGCCAAAATGTGCTTTTCAGAGGCTGAAAAGCATGTTTTGGCCGAGTATGATGATTTTCATTAAAACTTAATTTCTATCACTTCGAATGATGCCAAATGAATAACTTACTTGAATTGGACCATTTTACACTATGTCCATTGTAGATTTGTGTCTCCGACAGTTCGTTTGGTTGCAGGGGACATTTTCAGTTTTTATGGCCAAAATGTGCTTTTCAGAGGCTGAAAAGCATGTTTTGGCAGAGTATGATGATTTTCATTAAAACTTAATTTCTATCACTTCGAATGATGCCAAATGAATAACTTACTTGAATTGGACCATTTTACACTATGTCCATTGTAGATTTGTGTCTCCGACAGTTCGTTTGGTTGCAGGGGACATTTTCAGTTTTTATGGCCAAAATGTGCTTCAGGGGCTGAAAAGCATGTTTTGGCCGAGTATGATAATTTTCATTAAAACTTGATTTCTATCACTTCGAATGATGCCAAATGAATAACTTACTTGAATTGGACCATTTTACACTATGTCAATTGTAGATTTGTGTCTCCGACAGTTCGTTTGGTTGCAGGGGACATTTTCAGTTTTTATGGCCAAAATGTGCTTTTCAGGGGCTGAAAAGCATGTTTTGGCCGAGTATGATGATTTTCATTAAAACTTAATTTCTATCACTTCGAATGATGCCAAATGAATAACTTACTTGAATTGGACCATTTTACACTATGTCCATTGTAGATTTGTGTCTCCGACAGTTCGTTTGGTTGCAGGGGACATTTTCAGTTTTTATGGCCAAAATGTGCTTTTCAGAGGCTGAAAAGCATGTTTTGGCCAAATATGATAATTTTCATTAAAACTTGATTTCTATCCATTCGAATGATGCCAAATGAATAACTTACTTGAATTGGACCATTTTACACTATGTCCATTGTAGATTTGTGTCTCTGACAGTTCGTTTGGTTGCAGGGGACATATTCAGTTTTTATGGCCAAAATGTGCTTTTCAGGGGCTGAAAAGCATGTTTTGGCCGAGTTTGATAATTTTCATTAAAACTTGATTTCTATCACTTTGATTGATGCCAAATGAATAACTTACTTGAATTGGACCATTTTACACTATGTCCATTGTAGATTTGTGTCTCCGACAGTTCGTTTGGTTGCAGGGGACATTTTCAGTTTTTATGGCCAAAATGTGCTTTTCAGAGGCTGAAAAGCATGTTTTGGCCGAGTATGATAATTTTCATTAAAACTTGATTTCTATCACTTCGAATGATGCCAAATGAATAATTTACTTGAATTGGACCATTTTACACTATGTCCATTGTAGATTTGTGTCTCTGACAGTTCGTTTGGTTGCAGGGGACATATTCAGTTTTTATGGCCAAAATGTGCTTTTCAGGGGCTGAAAAGCACGTTTTGGCAGAGTATGATAATTTTCATTAAAACTTGATTTCTATCCATTCGAATGATGCCAAATGAATAACTTACTTGAATTGGACCATTTTACACTATGTCCATTGTAGATTTGTGTCTCCGACAGTTCGTTTGGTTGCAGGGGACATTTTCAGTTTTTATGGCCAAAATGTGCTTTTCAGAGGCTGAAAAGCATGTTTTGGCCGAGTATGATAATTTTCATTAAAACTTGATTTCTATCACTTCGAATGATGCCAAATGAATAATTTGCTTGAATTGGACCATTTTACACTATGTCCATTGTAGATTTGTGTCTCGACAGTTCGTTTGGTTGCAGGGGACATATTCAGTTTTTAAGGCCAAAATGTGCTTTTCAGGGGCTGAAAAGCATGTTTTGGCCGAGTATGATAATTTTCATTAAAACTTGATTTCTATCCATTCGAATGATGCCAAATGAATAACTTACTTGAATTGGACCATTTTACATTATGTCCATTGTAGATTTGTGTCTCCGACAGTTCGTTTGGTTGCAGGGGACATTTTCAGTTTTTATGGCCAAAATGTGCTTTTCAGAGGCTGAAAAGCATGTTTTGGCCGAGTATGATAATTTTCATTAAAACTTGATTTCTATCACTTCGAATGATGCCAAATGAATAATTTGCTTGAATTGGACCATTTTACACTATGTCCATTGTAGATTTGTGTCTCTGACAGTTCGTTTGGTTGCAGGGGACATATTCAGTTTTTAAGGCCAAAATGTGCTTTTCAGGGACTGAAAAGCATGTTTTGGCCGAGTATGATAATTTACATTAAAACTTAATTTCTATCACTTCGAATGATGCCAAATGAATAACTTACTTGAATTGGACCATTTTACACTATGTCCATTGTAGATTTGTGTCTCTGACAGTTCGTTTGGTTGCAGGGGACATATTCAGTTTTTATGGCCAAAATGTGCTTTTCAGGGGCTGAAAAGCATGTTTTGGCCGAGTTTGATAATTTTCATTAAAACTTGATTTCTATCACTTCGAATGATGCCAAATGAATAATTTACTTGAATTGGACCATTTTACACTATGTCCATTGTAGATTTGCGTCTCTGACAGTTCGTTTGGTTGCAGGGGACATATTCAGTTTTTATGGCCAAAATGTGCTTTTCAGGGGCTGAAAAGCACGTTTTGGCAGAGTATGATAATTTTCATTAAAACTTGATTTCTATCCATTCGAATGATGCCAAATGAATAACTTACTTGAATTGGACCATTTTACACTATGTCCATTGTAGATTTGTGTCTCCGACAGTTCGTTTGGTTGCAGGGGACATTTTCAGTTTTTATGGCCAAAATGTGCTTTTCAGAGGCTGAAAAGCATGTTTTGGCCGAGTATGATAATTTTCATTAAAACTTGATTTCTATCACTTCGAATGATGCCAAATGAATAATTTGCTTGAATTGGACCATTTTACACTATGTCCATTGTAGATTTGTGTCTCTGACAGTTCGTTTGGTTGCAGGGGACATATTCAGTTTTTAAGGCCAAAATGTGCTTTTCAGGGACTGAAAAGCATGTTTTGGCCGAGTATGATAATTTACATTAAAACTTAATTTCTATCACTTCGAATGATGCCAAATGAATAACTTACTTGAATTGGACCATTTTACACTATGTCCATTGTAGATTTGTGTCTCTGACAGTTCGTTTGGTTGCAGGGGACATTCAGTTTTTATGGCCAAAATGTGCTTTTCAGGGGCTGAAAAGCATGTTTTGGCCGAGTATGATAATTTTCATTAAAACTTGATTTCTATCACTTCGAATGATGCCAAATGAATAACTTACTTGAATTGGACCATTTTACACTATGTCCATTGTAGATTTGTGTCTCTGACAGTTCGTTTGGTTGCAGGGGACATATTCAGTTTTTATGGCCAAAATGTGCTTTTCAGGGCTGAAAAGCATGTTTTGGCCGAGTATGATAATTTTCATTAAAACTTGATTTCTATCACTTCGAATGATGCCAAATGAATAACTTACTTGAATTGGACCATTTTACACTATGTCCATTGTAGATTTTCGTCTCTGACAGTTCGTTTGGTTGCAGGGGACATATTCAGTTTTTATGGCCAAAATGTGCTTTTCAGAGGCTGAAAAGCATGTTTTGGCCGAGTATGATAATTTTCATTAAAACTTGATTTCTATCACTTCGAATGATGCCAAATGAATAACTTACTTGAATTTGACCATTTTACACTATGTCCATTGTAGATTTGTGTCTCTGACAGTTCGTTTGGTTGCAGGGGACATATTCAGTTTTTATGGCCAAAATGTGCTTTTCAGGGGCTGAAAAGCACGTTTTGGCAGAGTATGATAATTTTCATTAAAACTTGATTTCTATCCATTCGAATGATGCCAAATGAATAACTTACTTGAATTGGACCATTTTACACTATGTCCATTGTAGATTTGTGTCTCCGACAGTTCGTTTGGTTGCAGGGGACATTTTCAGTTTTTATGGCCAAAATGTGCTTTTCAGAGGCTGAAAAGCATGTTTTGGCCGAGTATGATAATTTTCATTAAAACTTGATTTCTATCACTTCGAATGATGCCAAATGAATAATTTGCTTGAATTGGACCATTTTACACTATGTCCATTGTAGATTTGTGTCTCTGACAGTTCGTTTGGTTGCAGGGGACATATTCAGTTTTTAATGCCAAAATGTGCTTTTCAGGGACTGAAAAGCATGTTTTGGCCGAGTATGATAATTTACATTAAAACTTAATTTCTATCACTTCGAATGATGCCAAATGAATAACTTACTTGAATTGGACCATTTTACACTATGTCCATTGTAGATTTGTGTCTCTGACAGTTCGTTTGGTTGCAGGGGACATTCAGTTTTTATGGCCAAAATGTGCTTTTCAGGGGCTGAAAAGCATGTTTTGGCCGAGTATGATAATTTTCATTAAAACTTGATTTCTATCACTTCGAATGATGCCAAATGAATAACTTACTTGAATTGGACCATTTTACACTATGTCCATTGTAGATTTGTGTCTCTGACAGTTCGTTTGGTTGCAGGGGACATATTCAGTTTTTATGGCCAAAATGTGCTTTTCAGGGCTGAAAAGCATGTTTTGGCCGAGTATGATAATTTTCATTAAAACTTGATTTCTATCACTTCGAATGATGCCAAATGAATAACTTACTTGAATTGGACCATTTTACACTATGTCCATTGTAGATTTTCGTCTCTGACAGTTCGTTTGGTTGCAGGGGACATATTCAGTTTTTATGGCCAAAATGTGCTTTTCAGAGGCTGAAAAGCATGTTTTGGCCGAGTATGATAATTTTCATTAAAACTTGATTTCTATCACTTCGAATGATGCCAAATGAATAACTTACTTGAATTTGACCATTTTACACTATGTCCATTGTAGATTTGTGTCTCCGACAGTTCGTTTGGTTGCAGGGGACATTTTCAGTTTTTATGGCCAAAATGTGCTTTTCAGGGGCTGAAAAGCATGTTTTGGCCGAGTTTGATAATTTTCATTAAAACTTGATTTCTATCACTTCGAATGATGCCAAATGAATAATTTGCTTGAATTGGACCATTTTACACTATGTCCATTGTAGATTTGTGTCTCTGACAGTTCGTTTGGTTGCAGGGGACATATTCAGTTTTTAAGGCCAAAATGTGCTTTTCAGGGACTGAAAAGCATGTTTTGGCCGAGTATGATAATTTACATTAAAACTTAATTTCTATCACTTCGAATGATGCCAAATGAATAACTTACTTGAATTGGACCATTTTACACTATGTCCATTGTAGATTTGTGTCTCTGACAGTTCGTTTGGTTGCAGGGGACATTCAGTTTTTATGGCCAAAATGTGCTTTTCAGGGGCTGAAAAGCATGTTTTGGCCGAGTATGATAATTTTCATTAAAACTTGATTTCTATCACTTCGAATGATGCCAAATGAATAACTTACTTGAATTGGACCATTTTACACTATGTCCATTGTAGATTTGTGTCTCTGACAGTTCGTTTGGTTGCAGGGGACATATTCAGTTTTTATGGCCAAAATGTGCTTTTCAGGGCTGAAAAGCATGTTTTGGCCGAGTATGATAATTTTCATTAAAACTTGATTTCTATCACTTCGAATGATGCCAAATGAATAACTTACTTGAATTGGACCATTTTACACTATGTCCATTGTAGATTTTCGTCTCTGACAGTTCGTTTGGTTGCAGGGGACATATTCAGTTTTTATGGCCAAAATGTGCTTTTCAGAGGCTGAAAAGCATGTTTTGGCCGAGTATGATAATTTTCATTAAAACTTGATTTCTATCACTTCGAATGATGCCAAATGAATAACTTACTTGAATTTGACCATTTTACACTATGTCCATTGTAGATTTGTGTCTCCGACAGTTCGTTTGGTTGCAGGGGACATTTTCAGTTTTTATGGCCAAAATGTGCTTTTCAGGGGCTGAAAAGCATGTTTTGGCCGAGTTTGATAATTTTCATTAAAACTTGATTTCTATCACTTTGATTGATGCCAAATGAATAACTTACTTGAATTGGACCATTTTACACTATGTCCATTGTAGATTTGTGTCTCCGACAGTTCGTTTGGTTGCAGGGGACATTTTCAGTTTTTATGGCCAAAATGTGCTTTTCAGAGGCTGAAAAGCATGTTTTGGCCGAGTATGATAATTTTCATTAAAACTTGATTTCTATCACTTCGAATGATGCCAAATGAATAATTTACTTGAATTGGACCATTTTACACTATGTCCATTGTAGATTTGTGTCTCTGACAGTTCGTTTGGTTGCAGGGGACATATTCAGTTTTTATGGCCAAAATGTGCTTTTCAGGGGCTGAAAAGCACGTTTTGGCAGAGTATGATAATTTTCATTAAAACTTGATTTCTATCCATTCGAATGATGCCAAATGAATAACTTACTTGAATTGGACCATTTTACACTATGTCCATTGTAGATTTGTGTCTCCGACAGTTCTTTTGGTTGCAGGGGACATTTTTGGTTTTTATGGCCAAAATGTGCTTTTCAGAGGCTGAAAAGCATGTTTTGGCCGAGTATGATAATTTTCATTAAAACTTGATTTCTATCACTTCGAATGATGCCAAATGAATAATTTGCTTGAATTGGACCATTTTACACTATGTCCATTGTAGATTTGTGTCTCTGACAGTTTGTTTGGTTGCAGGGGACATATTCAGTTTTTAAGGGCAAAATGTGCTTTTCAGGGACTGAAAAGCATGTTTTGGCCGAGTATGATAATTTACATTAAAACTTAATTTCTATCACTTCGAATGATGCCAAATGAATTATTTGCTTGAATTGGACCATTTTACACTATGTCCATTGTAGATTTGTGTCTCTGACAGTTCGTTTGGTTGCAGGGGACATATTCAGTTTTTAAGGCCAAAATGTGCTTTTCAGGGACTGAAAAGCATGTTTTGGCCGAGTATGATAATTTACATTAAAACTTAATTTCTATCACTTCGAATGATGCCAAATGAATAACTTACTTGAATTGGACCATTTTACACTATGTCCATTGTAGATTTGTGTCTCTGACAGTTCGTTTGGTTGCATGGGACATATTCAGTTTTTATGGCCAAAATGTGCTTTTCAGGGGCTGAAAAGCATGTTTTGGCCGAGTTTGATAATTTTCATTAAAACTTGATTTCTATCACTTCGAATGATGCCAAATGAATAACTTACTTGAATTGGACCATTTTACACTATGTCCATTGTAGATTTGTGTCTCCGACAGTTCGTTTGGTTGCAGGGGACATTTTCAGTTTTTATGGCCAAAATGTGCTTTTCAGAGGCTGAAAAGCATGTTTTGGCCGAGTATGATAATTTTCATTAAAACTTGATTTCTATCCATTCGAATGATGCCAAATGAATAACTTACTTGAATTGGACCATTTTACACTATGTCCATTGTAGATTTGTGTCTCTGACAGTTCATTTCGTTGCAGGGGACATATTCAGTTTTTATGGCCAAAATGTGCTTTTCAGGGGCTGAAAAGCACGTTTTGGCAGAATATGATAATTTTCCTTAAAACTTGATTTCTATCCATTCGAATGATGCCAAATGAATAACTTACTTGAATTGGACCATTTTACACTATGTCCATTGTAGATTTGTGTCTCTGACAGTTTGTTTGGTTGCAGGGGACATATTCAGTTTTTATGGCCAAAATGTGCTTTTCAGAGGCTGAAAAGCATGTTTTGGCCGAGTATGATAATTTTCATTAAAACTTGATTTCTATCACTTCGAATGATGCCAAATGAATAACTTACTTGAATTGGACCATTTTACACTATGTCCATTGTAGATTTGTGTCTCCGACAGTTCGTTTGGTTGCAGGGGACATTTTCAGTTTTTATGGCCAAAATGTGCTTTTCAGAGGCTGAAAAGCATGTTTTGGCAGAGTATGATAATTTTCATTAAAACTTAATTTCTATCACTTCGAATGATGCCAAATGAATAACTTACTTGAATTGGACCATTTTACACTATGTCCATTGTAGATTTGTGTCTCTGACAGTTCGTTTGGTTGCAGGGGACAAATTCAGTTTTTATGGCCAAAATGTGCTTTTCAGGGGCTGAAAAGCATGTTTTGGCCGAGTTTGATAATTTTCATTAAAACTTGATTTCTATCACTTCGATTGATGCCAAATGAATAACTTACTTGAATTGGACCATTTTACACTATGTCCTTTGTAAATTTGTGTCTCCGACAGTTCGTTTGGTTGCAGGGGACATTTTCAGTTTTTATGGCCAAAATGTGCTTTTCAGAGGCTGAAAAGCATGTTTTGGCCGAGTATGGTAATTTTCATTAAAACTTGATTTCTATCACTTCGAATGATGCCAAATGAATAACTTACTTGAATTGGACCATTTTACACTATGTCCATTGTAGATTTGTGTCTCCGACAGTTCGTTTGGTTGCAGGGGACATTTTTAGTTTTTATGGCCAAAATGTGCTTTTCAGAGGCTGAAAAGCATGTTTTGGCCGAGTATGATAATTTTCATTAAAACTTGATTTCTATCACTTCGAATGATGCCAAATGAATAATTTGCTTGAATTGGACCATTTTACACTATGTCCATTGTAGATTTGTGTCTCTGACAGTTCGTTTGGTTGCAGGGGACATATTCAGTTTTTAAGGCCAAAATGTGCTTTTCAGGGACTGAAAAGCATGTTTTGGCCGAGTATGATAATTTACATTAAAACTTAATTTCTATCACTTCGAATGATGCCAAATGAATAATTTGCTTGAATTGGACCATTTTACACTATGTCCATTGTAGATTTGTGTCTCTGACAGTTCGTTTGGTTGCAGGGGACATATTCAGTTTTTAAGGCCAAAATGTGCTTTTCAGGGACTGAAAAGCATGTTTTGGCCGAGTATGATAATTTACATTAAAACTTAATTTCTATCACTTCGAATGATGCCAAATGAATAACTTACTTGAATTGGACCATTTTACACTATGTCCATTGTAGATTTGTGTCTCTGACAGTTCGTTTGGTTGCAGGGGACATATTCAGTTTTTATGGCCAAAATGTGCTTTTCAGGGGCTGAAAAGCATGTTTTGGCCGAGTTTGATAATTTTCATTAAAACTTGATTTCTATCACTTCGAATGATGCCAAATGAATAACTTACTTGAATTGGACCATTTTACACTATGTCCATTGTAGATTTGTGTCTCCGACAGTTCGTTTGGTTGCAGGGGACATTTTCAGTTTTTATGGCCAAAATGTGCTTTTCAGAGGCTGAAAAGCATGTTTTGGCCGAGTATGATAATTTTCATTAAAACTTGATTTCTATCCATTCGAATGATGCCAAATGAATAACTTACTTGAATTGGACTATTTTACACTATGTCCATTGTAGATTTGTGTCTCTGACAGTTCATTTCGTTGCAGGGGACATATTCAGTTTTTATGGCCAAAATGTGCTTTTCAGGGGCTGAAAAGCACGTTTTGGCAGAATATGATAATTTTCATTAAAACTTGATTTCTATCCATTCAAATGATGCCAAATGAATAACTTACTTGAATTGGACCATTTTACACTATGTCCATTGTAGATTTGTGTCTCTGACAGTTTGTTTGGTTGCAGGGGACATATTCAGTTTTTATGGCCAAAATGTGCTTTTCAGGGGCTGAAAAGCATGTTTTGGCCGAGTATGATAATTTTCATTAAAACTTGATTTCTATCACTTCGAATGATGCCAAATGAATAATTTACTTGAATTGGACCATTTTACACTATGTCCATTGTAGATTTGTGTCTCCGACAGTTCGTTTGGTTGCAGGGGACATTTTCAGTTTTTATGGCCAAAATGTGCTTTTCAGGGGCTGAAAAGCATGTTTTGGCCGAGTATGATGATTTTCATTAAAACTTAATTTCTATCACTTCGAATGATGCCAAATGAATAACTTACTTGAATTGGACCATTTTACACTATGTCCATTGTAGATTTGTGTCTCCGACAGTTCGTTTGGTTGCAGGGGACATTTTCAGTTTTTATGGCCAAAATGTGCTTTTCAGAGGCTGAAAAGCATGTTTTGGCAGAGTATGATGATTTTCATTAAAACTTAATTTCTATCCATTCGAATGATGCCAAATGAATAACTTACTTGAATTGGACCATTTTACACTATGTCCATTGTAGATTTGTGTCTCTGACAGTTCGTTTGGTTGCAGGGGACATATTCAGTTTTTATGGCCAAAATGTGCTTTTCAGGGGCTGAAAAGCATGTTTTGGCCGAGTTTGATAATTTTCATTAAAACTTGATTTCTATCCATTCGAATGATGCCAAATGAATAACTTACTTGAATTGGACCATTTTACACTATGTCCATTGTAGATTTGTGTCTCTGACAGTTCGTTTGGTTGCAGGGGACATATTCAGTTTTTATGGCCAAAATGTGCTTTTCAGGGGCTGAAAAGCATGTTTTGGCCGAGTTTGATAATTTTCATTAAAACTTGATTTCTATCACTTTGATTGATGCCAAATGAATAACTTACTTGAATTGGACCATTTTACACTATGTCCATTGTAGATTTGTGTCTCCGACAGTTCGTTTGGTTGCAGGGGACATTTTCAGTTTTTATGGCCAAAATGTGCTTTTCAGAGGCTGAAAAGCATGTTTTGGCCGAGTATGATAATTTTCATTAAAACTTGATTTCTATCACTTCGAATGATGCCAAATGAATAACTTACTTGAATTGGACCATTTTACACTATGTCCATTGTAGATTTGTGTCTCTGACAGTTCGTTTGGTTGCAGGGGACATATTCAGTTAATATGGCCAAAATGTGCTTTTCAGGGGCTGAAAAGCACGTTTTGGCAGAGTATGATAATTTTCATTAAAACTTGATTTCTATCCATTCAAATGATGCCAAATGAATAACTTACTTGAATTGGACCATTTTACACTATGTCCATTGTAGATTTGTGTCTCTGACAGTTCGTTTGGTTGCAGGGGACATATTCAGTTTTTATGGCCAAAATGTGCTTTTCAGGGCTGAAAAGCATGTTTTGGCCGAGTATGATAATTTTCATTAAAACTTGATTTCTATCACTTCGAATGATGCCAAATGAATAACTTACTTGAATTGGACCATTTTACACTATGTCCATTGTAGATTTTCGTCTCTGACAGTTCGTTTGGTTGCAGGGGACATATTCAGTTTTTATGGCCAAAATGTGCTTTTCAGAGGCTGAAAAGCATGTTTTGGCCGAGTATGATAATTTTCATTAAAACTTGATTTCTATCACTTCGAATGATGCCAAATGAATAACTTACTTGAATTTGACCATTTTACACTATGTCCATTGTAGATTTGTGTCTCCGACAGTTCGTTTGGTTGCAGGGGACATTTTCAGTTTTTATGGCCAAAATGTGCTTTTCAGGGGCTGAAAAGCATGTTTTGGCCGAGTTTGATAATTTTCATTAAAACTTGATTTCTATCACTTTGATTGATGCCAAATGAATAACTTACTTGAATTGGACCATTTTACACTATGTCCATTGTAGATTTGTGTCTCCGACAGTTCGTTTGGTTGCAGGGGACATTTTCAGTTTTTATGGCCAAAATGTGCTTTTCAGAGGCTGAAAAGCATGTTTTGGCCGAGTATGATAATTTTCATTAAAACTTGATTTCTATCACTTCGAATGATGCCAAATGAATAATTTACTTGAATTGGACCATTTTACACTATGTCCATTGTAGATTTGTGTCTCTGACAGTTCGTTTGGTTGCAGGGGACATATTCAGTTTTTATGGCCAAAATGTGCTTTTCAGGGGCTGAAAAGCACGTTTTGGCAGAGTATGATAATTTTCATTAAAACTTGATTTCTATCCATTCGAATGATGCCAAATGAATAACTTACTTGAATTGGACCATTTTACACTATGTCCATTGTAGATTTGTGTCTCCGACAGTTCTTTTGGTTGCAGGGGACATTTTTGGTTTTTATGGCCAAAATGTGCTTTTCAGAGGCTGAAAAGCATGTTTTGGCCGAGTATGATAATTTTCATTAAAACTTGATTTCTATCACTTCGAATGATGCCAAATGAATAATTTGCTTGAATTGGACCATTTTACACTATGTCCATTGTAGATTTGTGTCTCTGACAGTTCGTTTGGTTGCAGGGGACATATTCAGTTTTTAAGGGCAAAATGTGCTTTTCAGGGACTGAAAAGCATGTTTTGGCCGAGTATGATAATTTACATTAAAACTTAATTTCTATCACTTCGAATGATGCCAAATGAATTATTTGCTTGAATTGGACCATTTTACACTATGTCCATTGTAGATTTGTGTCTCTGACAGTTCGTTTGGTTGCAGGGGACATATTCAGTTTTTAAGGCCAAAATGTGCTTTTCAGGGACTGAAAAGCATGTTTTGGCCGAGTATGATAATTTACATTAAAACTTAATTTCTATCACTTCGAATGATGCCAAATGAATAACTTACTTGAATTGGACCATTTTACACTATGTCCATTGTAGATTTGTGTCTCTGACAGTTCGTTTGGTTGCAGGGGACATATTCAGTTTTTATGGCCAAAATGTGCTTTTCAGGGGCTGAAAAGCATGTTTTGGCCGAGTTTGATAATTTTCATTAAAACTTGATTTCTATCACTTCGAATGATGCCAAATGAATAACTTACTTGAATTGGACCATTTTACACTATGTCCATTGTAGATTTGTGTCTCCGACAGTTCGTTTGGTTGCAGGGGACATTTTCAGTTTTTATGGCCAAAATGTGCTTTTCAGAGGCTGAAAAGCATGTTTTGGCCGAGTATGATAATTTTCATTAAAACTTGATTTCTATCCATTCGAATGATGCCAAATGAATAACTTACTTGAATTGGACCATTTTACACTATGTCCATTGTAGATTTGTGTCTCTGACAGTTCATTTCGTTGCAGGGGACATATTCAGTTTTTATGGCCAAAATGTGCTTTTCAGGGGCTGAAAAGCACGTTTTGGCAGAATATGATAATTTTCATTAAAACTTGATTTCTATCCATTCGAATGATGCCAAATGAATAACTTACTTGAATTGGACCATTTTACACTATGTCCATTGTAGATTTGTGTCTCTGACAGTTTGTTTGGTTGCAGGGGACATATTCAGTTTTTATGGCCAAAATGTGCTTTTCAGAGGCTGAAAAGCATGTTTTGGCCGAGTATGATAATTTTCATTAAAACTTGATTTCTATCACTTCGAATGATGCCAAATGAATAACTTACTTGAATTGGACCATTTTACACTATGTCCATTGTAGATTTGTGTCTCCGACAGTTCGTTTGGTTGCAGGGGACATTTTCAGTTTTTATGGCCAAAATGTGCTTTTCAGAGGCTGAAAAGCATGTTTTGGCAGAGTATGATAATTTTCATTAAAACTTAATTTCTATCACTTCGAATGATGCCAAATGAATAACTTACTTGAATTGGACCATTTTACACTATGTCCATTGTAGATTTGTGTCTCTGACAGTTCGTTTGGTTGCAGGGGACAAATTCAGTTTTTATGGCCAAAATGTGCTTTTCAGGGGCTGAAAAGCATGTTTTGGCCGAGTTTGATAATTTTCATTAAAACTTGATTTCTATCACTTCGATTGATGCCAAATGAATAACTTACTTGAATTGGACCATTTTACACTATGTCCTTTGTAAATTTGTGTCTCCGACAGTTCGTTTGGTTGCAGGGGACATTTTCAGTTTTTATGGCCAAAATGTGCTTTTCAGAGGCTGAAAAGCATGTTTTGGCCGAGTATGGTAATTTTCATTAAAACTTGATTTCTATCACTTCGAATGATGCCAAATGAATAACTTACTTGAATTGGACCATTTTACACTATGTCCATTGTAGATTTGTGTCTCCGACAGTTCGTTTGGTTGCAGGGGACATTTTTAGTTTTTATGGCCAAAATGTGCTTTTCAGAGGCTGAAAAGCATGTTTTGGCCGAGTATGATAATTTTCATTAAAACTTGATTTCTATCACTTCGAATGATGCCAAATGAATAATTTGCTTGAATTGGACCATTTTACACTATGTCCATTGTAGATTTGTGTCTCTGACAGTTCGTTTGGTTGCAGGGGACATATTCAGTTTTTAAGGCCAAAATGTGCTTTTCAGGGACTGAAAAGCATGTTTTGGCCGAGTATGATAATTTACATTAAAACTTAATTTCTATCACTTCGAATGATGCCAAATGAATAATTTGCTTGAATTGGACCATTTTACACTATGTCCATTGTAGATTTGTGTCTCTGACAGTTCGTTTGGTTGCAGGGGACATATTCAGTTTTTAAGGCCAAAATGTGCTTTTCAGGGACTGAAAAGCATGTTTTGGCCGAGTATGATAATTTACATTAAAACTTAATTTCTATCACTTCGAATGATGCCAAATGAATAACTTACTTGAATTGGACCATTTTACACTATGTCCATTGTAGATTTGTGTCTCTGACAGTTCATTTCGTTGCAGGGGACATATTCAGTTTTTATGGCCAAAATGTGCTTTTCAGGGGCTGAAAAGCACGTTTTGGCAGAATATGATAATTTTCATTAAAACTTGATTTCTATCCATTCAAATGATGCCAAATGAATAACTTACTTGAATTGGACCATTTTACACTATGTCCATTGTAGATTTGTGTCTCTGACAGTTTGTTTGGTTGCAGGGGACATATTCAGTTTTTATGGCCAAAATGTGCTTTTCAGGGGCTGAAAAGCATGTTTTGGCCGAGTATGATAATTTTCATTAAAACTTGATTTCTATCACTTCGAATGATGCCAAATGAATAATTTACTTGAATTGGACCATTTTACACTATGTCCATTGTAGATTTGTGTCTCCGACAGTTCGTTTGGTTGCAGGGGACATTTTCAGTTTTTATGGCCAAAATGTGCTTTTCAGGGGCTGAAAAGCATGTTTTGGCCGAGTATGATGATTTTCATTAAAACTTAATTTCTATCACTTCGAATGATGCCAAATGAATAACTTACTTGAATTGGACCATTTTACACTATGTCCATTGTAGATTTGTGTCTCCGACAGTTCGTTTGGTTGCAGGGGACATTTTCAGTTTTTATGGCCAAAATGTGCTTTTCAGAGGCTGAAAAGCATGTTTTGGCAGAGTATGATGATTTTCATTAAAACTTAATTTCTATCCATTCGAATGATGCCAAATGAATAACTTACTTGAATTGGACCATTTTACACTATGTCCATTGTAGATTTGTGTCTCTGACAGTTCGTTTGGTTGCAGGGGACATATTCAGTTTTTATGGCCAAAATGTGCTTTTCAGGGGCTGAAAAGCATGTTTTGGCCGAGTTTGATAATTTTCATTAAAACTTGATTTCTATCCATTCGAATGATGCCAAATGAATAACTTACTTGAATTGGACCATTTTACACTATGTCCATTGTAGATTTGTGTCTCTGACAGTTCGTTTGGTTGCAGGGGACATATTCAGTTTTTATGGCCAAAATGTGCTTTTCAGGGGCTGAAAAGCATGTTTTGGCCGAGTTTGATAATTTTCATTAAAACTTGATTTCTATCACTTTGATTGATGCCAAATGAATAACTTACTTGAATTGGACCATTTTACACTATGTCCATTGTAGATTTGTGTCTCCGACAGTTCGTTTGGTTGCAGGGGACATTTTCAGTTTTTATGGCCAAAATGTGCTTTTCAGAGGCTGAAAAGCATGTTTTCGCCGAGTATGATAATTTTCATTAAAACTTGATTTCTATCACTTCGAATGATGCCAAATGAATAATTTACTTGAATTGGACCATTTTACACTATGTCCATTGTAGATTTGTGTCTCTGACAGTTCGTTTGGTTGCAGGGGACATATTCAGTTTTTATGGCCAAAATGTGCTTTTCAGGGGCTGAAAAGCACGTTTTGGCAGAGTATGATAATTTTCATTAAAACTTGATTTCTATCCATTCGAATGATGCCAAATGAATAACTTACTTGAATTGGACCATTTTACACTATGTCCATTGTAGATTTGTGTCTCCGACAGTTCGTTTGGTTGCAGGGGACATTTTCAGTTTTTATGGCCAAAATGTGCTTTTCAGAGGCTGAAAAGCATGTTTTGGCCGAGTATGATAATTTTCATTAAAACTTGATTTCTATCACTTCGAATGATGCCAAATGAATAATTTGCTTGAATTGGACCATTTTACACTATGTCCATTGTAGATTTGTGTCTCTGACAGTTCGTTTGGTTGCAGGGGACATATTCAGTTTTTAAGGCCAAAATGTGCTTTTCAGGGACTGAAAAGCATGTTTTGGCCGAGTATGATAATTTACATTAAAACTTAATTTCTATCACTTCGAATGATGCCAAATGAATAACTTACTTGAATTGGACCATTTTACACTATGTCCATTGTAGATTTGTGTCTCTGACAGTTCGTTTGGTTGCAGGGGACATATTCAGTTAATATGGCCAAAATGTGCTTTTCAGGGGCTGAAAAGCACGTTTTGGCAGAGTATGATAATTTTCATTAAAACTTGATTTCTATCCATTCGAATGATGCCAAATGAAGAACTTACTTGAATTGGACCATTTTACACTATGTCCATTGTAGATTTGTGTCTCCGACAGTTCGTTTGGTTGCAGGGGACATTTTCAGTTTTTATGGCCAAAATGTGCTTTTCAGAGGCTGAAAAGCATGTTTTGGCCGAGTATGATAATTTTCATTAAAACTTGATTTCTATCACTTCGAATGATGCCAAATGAATAATTTGCTTGAATTGGACCATTTTACACTATGTCCATTGTAGATTTGTGTCTCTGACAGTTCGTTTGGTTGCAGGGGACATATTCAGTTTTTAAGGCCAAAATGTGCTTTTCAGGGACTGAAAAGCATGTTTTGGCCGAGTATGATAATTTACATTAAAACTTAATTTCTATCACTTCGAATGATGCCAAATGAATAATTTACTTGAATTGGACCATTTTACACTATGTCCATTGTAGATTTGTGTCTCTGACAGTTCATTTGGTTGCAGGGGACATTCAGTTTTTATGGCCAAAATGTGCTTTTCAGGGGCTGAAAAGCATGTTTTGGCCGAGTATGATAATTTTCATTAAAACTTGATTTCTATCACTTCGAATGATGCCAAATGAATAACTTACTTGAATTGGACCATTTTACACTATGTCCATTGTAGATTTGTGTCTCTGACAGTTCGTTTGGTTGCAGGGGACATATTCAGTTTTTATGGCCAAAATGTGCTTTTCAGGGCTGAAAAGCATGTTTTGGCCGAGTATGATAATTTTCATTAAAACTGGATTTCTATCACTTCGAATGATGCCAAATGAATAACTTACTTGAATTGGACCATTTTACACTATGTCCATTGTAGATTTTCGTCTCTAACAGTTCGTTTGGTTGCAGGGGACATATTCAGTTTTTATGGCCAAAATGTGCTTTTCAGAGGCTGAAAAGCATGTTTTGGCCGAGTATGATAATTTTCATTAAAACTTGATTTCTATCACTTCGAATGATGCCAAATGAATAACTTACTTGAATTTGACCATTTCACACTATGTCCATTGTAGATTTGTGTCTCCGACAGTTCGTTTGGTTGCAGGGGACATTTTCAGTTTTTATGGCCAAAATGTGCTTTTCAGAGGCTGAAAAGCATGTTTTGGCCGAGTATGATAATTTTCATTAAAACTTGATTTCTATCCATTCGAATGATGCCAAATGAATAACTTACTTGAATTGGACCATTTTACACTATGTCCATTGTAGATTTGTGTCTCTGACAGTTCGTTTGGTTGCAGGGGACATATTCAGTTTTTATGGCCAAAATGTGCTTTTCAGGGGCTGAAAAGCATGTTTTGGCCGAGTATGATAATTTTCATTAAAACTTGATTTCTATCACTTCGAATGATGCCAAATGAATAACTTACTTGAATTGGACCATTTTACACTGTCAATTGTAGATTTGTGTCTCCGACAGTTCGTTTGGTTGCAGGGGACATTTTCAGTTTTTATGGCCAAAATGTGCTTTTCAGGGGCTGAAAAGCATGTTTTGGCCGAGTATGATGATTTTCATTAAAACTTAATTTCTATCACTTCGAATGATGCCAAATGAATAACTTACTTGAATTGGACCATTTTACACTATGTCCATTGTAGATTTGTGTCTCCGACAGTTCGTTTGGTTGCAGGGGACATTTTCAGTTTTTATGGCCAAAATGTGCTTTTCAGAGGCTGAAAAGCATGTTTTGGCAGAGTATGATAATTTTCATTAAAACTTAATTTCTATCACTTCGAATGATGCCAAATGAATAACTTACTTGAATTGGACCATTTTACACTATGTCCATTGTAGATTTGTGTCTCTGACAGTTCGTTTGGTTGCAGGGGACATATTCAGTTTTTATGGCCAAAATGTGCTTTTCAGGGGCTGAAAAGCATGTTTTGGCCGAGTTTGATAATTTTCATTAAAACTTGATTTCTATCCATTCGAATGATGCCAAATGAATAACTTACTTGAATTGGACCATTTTACACTATGTCCATTGTAGATTTGTGTCTCTGACAGTTCATTTCGTTGCAGGGGACATATTCAGTTTTTATGGCCAAAATGTGCTTTTCAGGGGCTGAAAAGCACGTTTTGGCAGAATATGATAATTTTCATTAAAACTTGATTTCTATCCATTCGAATGATGCCAAATGAATAACTTACTTGAATTGGACCATTTTACACTATGTCCATTGTAGATTTGTGTCTCTGACAGTTCGTTTGGTTGCAGGGGACATATTCAGTTTTTATGGCCAAAATGTGCTTTTCAGGGGCTGAAAAGCATGTTTTGGCCGAGTATGATAATTTTCATTAAAACTTGATTTCTATCACTTCGAATGATGCCAAATGAATAACTTACTTGAATTGGACCATTTTACACTATGTCAATTGTAGATTTGTGTCTCCGACAGTTCGTTTGGTTGCAGGGGACATTTTCAGTTTTTATGGCCAAAATGTGCTTTTCAGGGGCTGAAAAGCATGTTTTGGCCGAGTATGATGATTTTCATTAAAACTTAATTTCTATCACTTCGAATGATGCCAAATGAATAACTTACTTGAATTGGACCATTTTACACTATGTCCATTGTAGATTTGTGTCTCCGACAGTTCGTTTGGTTGCAGGGGACATTTTCAGTTTTTATGGCCAAAATGTGCTTTTCAGAGGCTGAAAAGCATGTTTTGGCAGAGTATGATAATTTTCATTAAAACTTAATTTCTATAACTTCGAATGATGCCAAATGAATAACTTACTTGAATTGGACCATTTTACACTATGTCCATTGTAGATTTGTGTCTCTGACAGTTCGTTTGGTTGCAGGGGACATATTCAGTTTTTATGGCCAAAATGTGCTTTTCAGGGGCTGAAAAGCATGTTTTGGCCGAGTTTGATAATTTTCATTAAAACTTGATTTCTATCACTTCGAATGATGCCAAATGAATAATTTGCTTGAATTGGACCATTTTACACTATGTCCATTGTAGATTTGTGTCTCTGACAGTTCGTTTGGTTGCAGGGGACATATTCAGTTTTTATGGCCAAAATGTGCTTTTCAGAGGCTGAAAAGCATGTTTTGGCCGAGTATGATAATTTTCATTAAAACTTGATTTCTATCACTTCGAATGATGCCAAATGAATAACTTACTTGAATTGGACCATTTTACACTATGTCCATTGTAGATTTGTGTCTCCGACAGTTCGTTTGGTTGCAGGGGACATTTTCAGTTTTTATGGCCAAAATGTGCTTTTCAGAGGCTGAAAAGCATGTTTTGGCAGAGTATGATAATTTTCATTAAAACTTAATTTCTATCACTTCGAATGATGCCAAATGAATAACTTACTTGAATTGGACCATTTTACACTATGTCCATTGTAGATTTGTGTCTCTGACAGTTCGTTTGGTTGCAGGGGACAAATTCAGTTTTTATGGCCAAAATGTGCTTTTCAGGGGCTGAAAAGCATGTTTTGGCCGAGTTTGATAATTTTCATTAAAACTTGATTTCTATCACTTCGATTGATGCCAAATGAATAACTTACTTGAATTGGACCATTTTACACTATGTCCATTGTAGATTTGTGTCTCCGACAGTTCGTTTGGTTGCAGGGGACATTTTCAGTTTTTATGGCCAAAATGTGCTTTTCAGAGGCTGAAAAGCATGTTTTGGCAGAGTATGATAATTTTCATTAAAACTTAATTTCTATCACTTCGAATGATGCCAAATGAATAACTTACTTGAATTGGACCATTTTACACTATGTCCATTGTAGATTTGTGTCTCTGACAGTTCGTTTGGTTGCAGGGGACAAATTCAGTTTTTATGGCCAAAATGTGCTTTTCAGGGGCTGAAAAGCATGTTTTGGCCGAGTTTGATAATTTTCATTAAAACTTGATTTCTATCACTTCGATTGATGCCAAATGAATAACTTACTTGAATTGGACCATTTTACACTATGTCCATTGTAGATTTGTGTCTCTGACAGTTCGTTTGGTTGCAGGGGACATATTCAGTTTTTAAGGCCAAAATGTGCTTTTCAGGGACTGAAAAGCATGTTTTGGCCGAGTATGATAATTTACATTAAAACTTAATTTCTATCACTTCGAATGATGCCAAATGAATAATTTGCTTGAATTGGACCATTTTACACTATGTCCATTGTAGATTTGTGTCTCTGACAGTTCGTTTGGTTGCAGGGGACATATTCAGTTTTTAAGGCCAAAATGTGCTTTTCAGGGACTGAAAAGCATGTTTTGGCCGAGTATGATAATTTACATTAAAACTTAATTTCTATCACTTCGAATGATGCCAAATGAATAATTTACTTGAATTGGACCATTTTACACTATGTCCATTGTAGATTTGTGTCTCTGACAGTTCGTTTGGTTGCAGGGGACATATTCAGTTTTTATGGCCAAAATGTGCTTTTCAGGGGCTGAAAAGCATGTTTTGGCCGAGTTTGATAATTTTCATTAAAACTTGATTTCTATCACTTCGAATGATGCCAAATGAATAACTTACTTGAATTGGACCATTTTACACTATGTCCATTGTAGATTTGTGTCTCCGACAGTTTGTTTGGTTGCAGGGGACATTTTCAGTTTTTATGGCCAAAATGTGCTTTTCAGAGGCTGAAAAGCATGTTTTGGCCGAGTATGATAATTTTCATTAAAACTTGATTTCTATCCATTCGAATGATGCCAAATGAATAACTTACTTGAATTGGACCATTTTACACTATGTCCATTGTAGATTTGTGTCTCTGACAGTTCATTTCGTTGCAGGGGACATATTCAGTTTTTATGGCCAAAATGTGCTTTTCAGGGGCTGAAAAGCACGTTTTGGCAGAATATGATAATTTTCATTAAAACTTGATTTCTATCCATTCGAATGATGCCAAATGAACAACTTACTTGAATTGGACCATTTTACACTATGTCCATTGTAGATTTGTGTCTCTGACAGTTCGTTTGGTTGCAGGGGACATATTCAGTTTTTATGGCCAAAATGTGCTTTTCAGTGGCTGAAAAGCATGTTTTGGCCGAGTATGGTAATTTTCATTAAAACTTGATTTCTATCACTTCGAATGATGCCAAATGAATAATTTGCTTGAATTGGACCATTTTACACTATGTCCATTGTAGATTTGTGTCGACAGTTCGTTTGGTTGCAGGGGACATATTCAGTTTTTAAGGCCAAAATGTGCTTTTCAGGGACTGAAAAGCATGTTTTGGCCGAGTATGATAATTTACATTAAAACTTAATTTCTATCACTTCGAATGATGCCAAATGAATAATTTGCTTGAATTGGACCATTTTACACTATGTCCATTGTAGATTTGTGTCTCTGACAGTTCGTTTGGTTGCAGGGGACATATTCAGTTTTTAAGGCCAAAATGTGCTTTTCAGGGACTGAAAAGCATGTTTTGGCCGAGTATGATAATTTACATTAAAACTTAATTTCTATCACTTCGAATGATGCCAAATGAATAACTTACTTGAATTGGACCATTTTACACTATGTCCATTGTAGATTTGTGTCTCTGACAGTTCGTTTGGTTGCAGGGGACATATTCAGTTTTTATGGCCAAAATGTGCTTTTCAGGGGCTGAAAAGCATGTTTTGGCCGAGTTTGATAATTTTCATTAAAACTTGATTTCTATCACTTCGAATGATGCCAAATGAATAACTTACTTGAATTGGACCATTTTACACTATGTCCATTGTAGATTTGTGTCTCCGACAGTTCGTTTGGTTGCAGGGGACATTTTCAGTTTTTATGGCCAAAATGTGCTTTTCAGAGGCTGAAAAGCATGTTTTGGCCGAGTATGATAATTTTCATTAAAACTTGATTTCTATCCATTCGAATGATGCCAAATGAATAACTTACTTGAATTGGACCATTTTACACTATGTCCATTGTAGATTTGTGTCTCTGACAGTTCATTTCGTTGCAGGGGACATATTCAGTTTTTATGGCCAAAATGTGCTTTTCAGGGGCTGAAAAGCACGTTTTGGCAGAATATGATAATTTTCATTAAAACTTGATTTCTATCCATTCGAATGATGCCAAATGAATAACTTACTTGAATTGGACCATTTTACACTATGTCCATTGTAGATTTGTGTCTCTGACAGTTCGTTTGGTTGCAGGGGACATATTCAGTTTTTATGGCCAAAATGTGCTTTTCAGGGGCTGAAAAGCATGTTTTGGCCGAGTATGATAATTTTCATTAAAACTTGATTTCTATCACTTCGAATGATGCCAAATGAATAACTTACTTGAATTGGACCATTTTACACTATGTCAATTGTAGATTTGTGTCTCCGACAGTTCGTTTGGTTGCAGGGGACATTTTCAGTTTTTATGGCCAAAATGTGCTTTTCAGGGGCTGAAAAGCATGTTTTGGCCGAGTATGATGATTTTCATTAAAACTTAATTTCTATCACTTCGAATGATGCCAAATGAATAACTTACTTGAATTGGACCATTTTACACTATGTCCATTGTAGA